>NW_027249948.1:0-56662 GCF_030848795.1 Temnothorax nylanderi
ATACCAACTAATCTTTTTGCAGCTTCAGCATTAATTGTTTGTTCCAAAGTCAGATCAATTGGTTGCCTTGAAAAAGATTTATCTGTCCGCTGGATTCCTAAACATCCTTTTTCCAAACCTTCAGCAATTTCCGGATGAGTTTCATCGATTGTTAGCAAATTGTTATGATACTTTACCAACCAACGAGCGTAATTCGGCTGGTTAAATGCAAAAATAGATTTGTAATTTTTGGTAAACATATTTGAATAATCCAAAATCTCCAGTTCTGATACTACGACTCAAAATGTGATAATAGTTAATTAAATATATATAAGTCATATATAATTGTGGTGTTTTACCGAACGATCCATTAGACAGGCTTCTCGATGTGCAAAATATGATGATAAAAGTTCCGACATTTCTTGGTTTTCTAATACTGCTGTGAGTGATAACCTACCCTTATTGAAATGCAGAAGTTTCGTACGCAAGACGTCTCCTATCGTGACGCTTTGGTTTTCCAGGAATAGTTGAAAGTTCATAATTTCCAACCCCAGTGACATTAACGGATGTATTCTTTTACATCGATTAAAATGTTTGCCTGCGAGAAAAGACTCTACAGATCCACTAGCTAATAGTCCACAATCAACAGCGATATTCATTAATCCGCAACCCGCTATAAATTTTCCGACAGCTTTAAAGTAAGCAACATAACATGGAATGTTCCTAAATGAATAAACAAATTGTCGTATTTGGGACTTTTAGTTGACTGAATTTGCATGGCAACTTTAGCAATAGCTAAATCATATGACACACAAATACTTTGTTCGCCAAGCTGCTCAGCAATTTTTTGACTTTCTTTCATAGTTTCGAGAATTACTTTTGGATCAGTAGGAGTATCATTAATAGGTGTAAGATATCGAATGACTTGTTTTTTCTTATTTTTGTCTTCGACAAACTTGCTATTAAATCCGACCCACATTGGCGTATTCGGAATTTCAAGCGCATGTGATAGCATCCACAGTACATCAATTTATTTATTTGTTCTAATGTTTGTGGTACTATTGAATGTCGATCATCAGTAGTCGGCAACAAAAGATCTGAGATTTTAGCTCTTTTGTTGAAAGGTTGTAATTCAGGTTGAGAAGTTTCAAATGTCCGTCTCCTTTTACGAATTTTTTTTCTTTGGATTGCATGTGTTTCGGCAGCAACATCAGCTTCAAGGTCAACGGTAACATCATGTTCAACGTCAACAGCATCTTCAAGGTCAGCAGTAACATCATCTTCTAGGTCAACATCAACCATCACTTCTTGATTACTGTCCAGTGTGCTTTTGCGTATGGTTGTAGAATTTTTCAATGACATCTTGGTAAATATCCCAACTGTGTTATGTAAAGTATCTTTACCTGATGCAGTATCAACGAAGCGGTCAAAATTGTCGAAAGCTACACCTGTATTTAATCCACTTGTATTGGTAATACCATCAGGACATAATTCAGATCGACCAGAAGATGTAAACGTAGCTTCTGTTTCTAATTCTTCAACTACGTGGTAACTGCAACAGTGGCCATACCTATTAATAATTTCAACAATTTTTCGGCTGCTCGTTAGGCTTTTCAAAGTCATCCCTAGGGTTATATGTTTGCTCGTTTTTATTTTACCTTTCGACACATTGTAAATCAAATCTGAAGCTAATGAGTTGCTTATTCTATAACTTTCATTGCTTTTTCTTCGTCTGCTATGAGAACCACCTAATACTGTAAGATAAAAATCTTTTAAAATTTCAGGAATGTAGCATTCTCCTTTTAACAAATCAGTCGTTTTTATCTCTTCTGGTAGCGCTTGTTTTTCTATATCTAATATTTTTCGTCTCAAAATAAGAGCAGCATTGTAAAGAATGGATTTGTCTTCTAAGAGAGAAAATAAATGGTCATCAATCTCACGGTTAATTGGACCAATAATTTTTTTATTGTGTAGAATACAAATTTTCAGCTGTCCGTCGTATTGTTTTTTTAATTTGGTTTCGAAGTTGGCTTTGGATAATAAACTGTCGTACGTATGGTCATCTTTACTTGCTGCATTTTTAATCGCACTAACGTAATAGTCACATAAAAAAGTGAAAAAATAACATTTGTTGTTGACAATTACATTTTCATCGATAAACTTACAAACTTCTTCAAAACCTTGTTTATGGAATTCTAAATTTTTATGATAATTAGTTTGTGGTTTATCTTGAAACGATTGCAGCGAATTCATGTATTCTTTTCGGCAAATCCGGTGGGCTTTCAAAATTGTTGCTTCGTCTGATTGTTGTAATTTTTGATAAACTTCGGTGTCTCTAACAAAATTTGAGGAAAGCCTCAATTGCTTGTTTTAAACTCGCTTTATCCAGAACGCACAACTTTTGAATTTGTCCTTTCGTTTTTTTTGCTAATTTTGTGCAAAAAAGACAAACATTGTCGCTAGTTGCAGATAGATCTTCAGCATCTTCCAACTGTTGAGTATCGTTTGATGGAACAGGTATTTCCGATGTACCTTCCTCGTTTATTTCAACTGTTACGTCCTGCGAACTCCACGATTTCCCTTTTTCGCTTAAATTCCTCTGCGCTCAGGATAGCCGTTAAGATTAGGATAAGGTAAACTAAGCACGGACGGTTGTCGATCGACGAGTGAGCCTTGATCCTTGCACATTCCTTTTCCTTTTTTATAGGTAAAGTATCTGTTTACCTAGGCGCTTAAACGCAACCTTCCAGATGACAAATTAGTGACGGACGGGGCATACGTGACAGGATTTTCATCGGCTTTGTCAGGCCTAAAACTGAAAGAATGTAAACCTGGCGACATGACGCGCCAAATGGGCCTTAATGGGTTGATGAAGATCTTTATTGCATCAAGCGAGCTTTCAAAATGCACGTACGATGTTTCCGACAAGCGGAAACAAAGCCTAAGACGTGTCCGTAAATACACGTGGCGGAGGTTTTTTGCTTGCATTTAAGATTGAGAGGTGTGGATCGTCCGTCAACACAAAAACAGGGCCGCGAGATAAAAAAAGAAACCCTATAAAGGAGAAACCAGCGATAACCGAAAAACAAGTGAGTCACTGAGGAAGCGATGGGTTGCACCCCAATAAGACAGTGGGGGCCTTACGAGAAGACTCGCCAATGAACAGTCGGAAAAATCGACAACCGTCTCTGGCTTTCTAGGATAGGTGAAAATTTAAGAATCCACCTCTCGGGTAAAAACATCCCGCCAACGAGAAATCCTTTAAACAAAAATTAAAAGCATCTCTCCAACCCGGAGTCCCCCAAATGAAAACCTGACACATCCCACACGAAATTCATCCCTTCCATCCCTTTAACTTTCCTATATAAACCCCGACATTGGAGCACTCAGCCTCATTTTTTTTTCTTCATCTTCATCTCCTGAACTGCGGTCTCCTCGAACCCTACAGTCAGACTTCCAAGTTGAGTTGTGCGCGTTGAAATTACGAGTGTTCGCTGAGGGCCCGAGGATCATCGGTTCCGGCTATTTCTACTCTCAATCCAACCAGCGTCAAGTAGTAAGTCGTATACACTTCATTTATTTATCCCCATTTTTTTTGTGTGTCCAGAAGTTCTCTCGGTTAAACATTAATCCATAATCCTTAAACATTAATCCCTCTAACCCTCCAATCACCTTTTCTATATTACTTCTGAGTTAGCTGATTTATCGGCGGGCTCGGAGTAATCTCTATTATATTATTTCTGAGTTAGCTGATTTATCGGCGGGCTCGGAGTAATCTCTATTATATTACTTCTGAGTTAGCTGATTTATCGGCGGGCTCGGAGTAATCTCTACACTGAAAAAAAATTTACTCAATCTAAATAAATATAATAATTCAAATATGATTTAGTCACATTAAGAGGTTGTTTATCAGATTGTAATAAACAATGACTTACTTTAAATGTATATAGTCAAAATAAAGAAAGATTTTATTCAACGTAAAATAATTTTAAAACAAATAACAAATAACTTTTATTAAGATAGTATTTACTCAAACTGAGTAATTCATTAATTAAATTTGAAAAATCTCATATTATTAAAGTAAGAAAATAGGTTTAAATAAATATTTGTTCAAACCAATTTTTTAATTTGCTTAATTATAGTATGCCATTTTGTAAAGGCTGTTTGACTCAAATTTAAAAAATATTTGTTTAAAATTAATTTTAAAACAATAACAAATAACTTTTATTAAGATAATATGTACTCAAATTGAATAAATTCTTTAAAATTGAAAAATCTGATATTATTGAATTAAGGAAATGGGTTTAAATAAATATTTTTTCGAATCAGTTTTTTAATTTGCTTATTTATATATGCTATTTTGTAGAGATTGTGTAACTCAAATACAAAAAATATTTATTTGAAATTAGTTTTGTAACCAATAATAATAACTTTTATTAATATAATATTTACTCAAATTGAACAAATTCTTTAAAATTGAAAAATCTGATATTATTGAAATAAGGAAATAGGTTTAATTAAATATTTTTTTAAATCAATTTTTTAATTTCCTTAATTCTAATATGCTATTTTGTAAAGATTATTTGACTCAAATACAAAAAATGAAAAATGTTTATTTGAAATTATTAAATCTTTATAAGAACTCTTTAATAAATATTATTTGGTTTTAAATGTTGATTTAATGTTAATTTTTTTATAATGAGTTTATAATGAGTTTCCATATACATGGAATTTCGATATCAGTCGATATTAATTGGCGACGAACGTATCTTTGATAACGCGAGATATCGATAAAAATAATATATGCTGAGCGACGCGACTAATGGCATCTGCGTACAGGACGCGGAAACGTTTGCCGCGCGAAGCGCGAACTCGAGAGTTAGACAAAAAAGCATCGCAAGCCACGCTGCCACGATCGTCATTCGTCGTTCGTCGTTAGTCGAGAAAAGTGAACCATCACATAACCAGTACAATCGAGCACGGTTAACGTGAGGTAATAAGCGAAAGCATTTCGACGCATCGTGTTTCTATTTTCATCAAACGTGCAAGACTATATACGCGTAACACGAAAGCTATATATACGCGTGCGACATAAAGTGACGAAAATTGAATGCGCGAGCCACCAAGGGCAAATACACGAAGACTTGCAAACCACGATTTTTTTGTGAGCAAGGTAAGCAGACATTTTTCGGCATTTACTACGTTTACGCAAGCATTATTTTTGTAGCAATTTATGATAATTCTGCTAGAGACCCCCGTTTACGCGAAGTGAATTATGCAGAGACCCCGTTTACGTGGAATAAATTATCGTGTTACGATAATTTTGAGTAAGTTACTACAGAAGTAACGCTCGCGTAAACGTAGTAATTATTAGAGCCAGGGCACGTACATTGCCGCAGCCTCTTACACTGAAAAAAATATTTAGATCCAAAAAAATATTTATTTAGATAGTGCCAATGACTTATTTACTTAATATAATACACATATTTATTTAGAATTAGATATTTTTACTTAATTTAAGTAAAGATATCTAATTTTATGCCAATTAATCTTGCCACAAACGCTTCTGAAATTTCTGATGCGACTTCAACTATTCCTCATTTTGATCCAAAGTCAAACAATTCTAATGAGAGTCAAAAACAGATGTATAACACGATTGAAACGAATAATTCTGTAAATAATGAAAAGTTTGACATTGACGTTTACCAATCAACTGTTTTTAAATCGGCTCTTTCTACTATAGTAAAAATGTATGCTGACTTAATATTAAGTAGAGGAACAATACTTAAAATTACTAAAACTGTAAGTAACATTTATTTAGAAACGTTGTTGAGAATTGAATAAATGCGAGCTGAAAATTCTCGAACTTCGACGAGACAGCAAGCATTATTCGAGAACGCTTGAAAGGCTCCAAATCGCGACGGTTTCCTCCCCCCTTTTTTTGTGTGTTTTCGAGCAAACGGCACAGGTGTTTCTCGCGTGATCGCAAGCACCGCAACCAATAGACGATTTGGAGCCAACGAGCGTTTCTCACGTCACCGAATTCCTCGACGCGAAGCTCCGGCCGCGATCCCTCGCCTGCTCCGTCCGGGACGGCAGTGAGCCATCATAACTCGCACGCGATACATGATCGACGTCGAGAAAACGGAGGAAGGTAGCGAGTGCGAAATCGCGAGTGCGAAGTCCAGTGTAACCCACTTTAATAAAAAGGACTGACTGTTATTTCGTGTACTCATTTTTGTACTTTCCACGGCGCGCACCGCGAAAACGTCGAGCGGTCCACTGACATTTAATGGTCCTTCGAGCCGGATCGACATAAAAGACCGGCATAGACAGTTCGACCGCCTCAAAAGTGCTCGCGTTGTGCTACGCCGAGATTGACGAATCGGCGCGCCCGCTCGACTCGCTCGAAAACGGAGTTCGCCGCCTACGCGTTCTCGACTCCGTGGCTCACTCCGAACATTGAGCGCACCACACCCGCTCTCCTAAAGATAGGTGCCTTGTGATTTTGTGAAGTGCTTCGGAGGCTCTTGCGGGACCTCCAGCAAACGTATCGTGCTCCTTGCGATACGCATCCGCCGCCCGACGGCGCCCTGCTTTGCGACGTGCTATACGTCCCTGCCTCCCGCGAGTACCTGCTACTCGCCGCGGAGTCGCACACCGAGACGTGCCAGACGTCCCTGCCTCCCGCGAGTACCTGCTACTCGCCGCGGAGTCAAACACCGAGACGTGCCAGACGTCCTTGCCTCCCGCGAGTATCGCCCTGCTACTCGCCGCGGAGTCGCACCGAGACGTGCCAGACGTCCCTGCCTCCCGCGAGTATCGCCCTGCTACTCGCCGCGGAGTCGCACACGAGCGTCTTCGCTCGACAAGAAGATTGACACGCAAGTGTCTGAAAGATTTCTACACGATCCAGACATCTGCTCAACATGTCTTCGGATCTCGAAAATCTACTCATTGCTCAAGGCAATGCGATTGACCAGCTACGACGGTCGCTGATTAACTTCAAAAAGCTTCCCAAGGCTCAGGTCACTCTCCCTAAGACGAAGGGGAGACTGACGAATTTGGAGGGTCTCTGGGAAAAGGTGCAAGCCCTCCATGTCCAGCTGCTGCAGACGGCTACGGCGGAGGAGAAGAAGTCGACCCACTACTTCAAGGACGAGGAATTTCTTGCCGCCGAGGACGCCTACCTCGACGCGACGGACCACCTCCACGAGGTCATCGGTAAATTAAGTAGCGACGCCCCGAGCGCGCCGTATCGAGGTAACGAGTCTTCTTATCGCGACGCGCACTCCGGAGTGTCATTGCATCTGCCTCGTATCTCGCTTCCGAACTTTTCTGGTGCTTTCGCTGAATGGGAGAATTTTCGCGGAATCTTCGAGTCTCTCGTAGCAAACAGTGAATCGTTGACAAGAACGCAAAAGTTACATTATCTGAAAGCGAGCCTCTCCGGCGAGGCCGCGTCGTTGATTAATAACATTCAAATTTCTGACGCGAACTACGAGGCAGCGTGGCTGCTTCTTACCGACGAATACGACAACCGCAACGCGATTATTCACGCGCATATCCATTCGTTCGCCGACTTACCGAAAATGAAAAACGAGAACGTGACCGAGTTGAAAAAACTTCGCGATAGTGTGTCCGCATCTCTCGCCGCGTTAACGAATCTCGATCGTCCGGTCGATATGTGGGACGACCTCCTAGTTTATATTATCTCGCAAAAGTTCAGTTCGCGAACGCGCAATGAATGGAATCTTAAACGAGGCAACACGGATGCGTACCCTACGTATAAAGAGATTCATGACTTCATGACTCTTCGCATTCGCGGTCTCGCGGATTACCCTTCGCAATCCGAATCTGCGTCAAATAGTGCGCGCGGTAATAGAGCTCGTGCTTCGGTGAATACGGTTTCGCCCGTCAAATGCGTCCGTTGTTCCGGAAACCACGGTCTTGCAAAGTGTAATAAATTTCTAAGTCTGTCGGTCGAGCAGCGTCGACTCGCCGCGCGACAGCATAAATGTTGCTTTAATTGTTTGAGAACCGAGCATTTTTCAAACAATTGTCCGAGTAAAGGACGGTGCAATCAATGCCACCAAGCTCACCATTCGCTGCTTCACCGCGAGGGTACGGAAACTGGTACTAAAAGTACGCTTTCCGCGATTAATTCGCCGTCCTCAGCTCCGTCAGCTGTGTCAGTCGCCGCTGCCTCCGAGTCACCGGCCGCGCCCTCAGCGTTCGTTCAAAACGTGCATGCTACTCGAGATTTTGTGAAACAACCGCCTCATGTACTTCTCGCCACTGCGTATGTTAGTTTAAGTACAATCGAGGGCCGCTCATTTAAAGTACGTGCACTACTAGATCAAGGCTCGACATACAGTTTCATATCAGAATCTCTTTGTCAGACGATGCGAACCAGGCGTCATCGTGCCGCGCTGAAGATACATTGTTTTGGAGAAAAATTTAATGGAGTCGCGCGGTCACAAGTTAATCTTGCTCTCGCGCCCTGCGACAAACAGGGACCGATATTTCCCTTCTCGGGTTACGTATATCAAAGAATCACTTCTTATACAGCCTCTCAACAGAAGCCGGCCGCAATGTGGCCACATCTACGCGATTTACCTTTAGCAGATCCTGATCCCTCATGTAATCACCCGATTCATGTATTAATCGGCGCGGATTTATACGGGTCTCTGCTACTCGACGGTCTACGTCAGGGCCCGGTCGGCACTCCGACGGGCCAGCTTACAATTTTCGGATGGATCCTCTCCGGTCCCGCCGGCCCTGCGCGCCCGGCCGGAGAGTCCGCTTCTGTCCTGAGTTGCGTATCCTGCGAGGATACAAATTCCTTAATTCAAAGTTTTTGGGAGGACGAACGTATCCCCTCTCGAACTCCTCTCACCGAAGAGGACGAACGTTGCGAGAAGCATTTTGCGACGACTCATTCTCGCGATTCACAAGGACGCTACATTGTGCGTTTGCCGTTCAAAAACGGCCCCCCTCGCGTCGGCGACACATTCCGAAAGGCTTCCTTCCTGTACTCCAATATGGAGCGCCGACTCGCGCGGAAACCAGAAATCGCCGCGCAGTATCACGATTTTTTAAGAGAATACGAATCGATGGGGCACATGGAGTCGGTGCGGGCGGACGAGCGCCCCCCTTACCCCCCGATATACATCCCGCATCATTTTGTTTTACGCGAATCGAGTACAACGACCAAGTTACGCGTCGTGTTTAATGCCTCTAGCGAATCGACCGACAAAACCTCGCTCAATGATTTTCTAATGGCGGGACCTAAACTTCAACAAGACATCGCCGCGATAATCCTGCGCTGGCGACTCTTTCGGTACGTGTACATGGCTGACATTGCTAAAATGTTCCGACAAATACTCGTGCATCGGGATGACGCGGACTATCAACGAATTCTTTGGCGCCCCCCCGACAGTCTGTTGATTCGGCTTTACCGCTTACTCACCGTGACCTACGGGCAAAAACCTTCGCCTTTTCTCGCACAGCGCTCCCTTATCCAATTAGCTCGCGACGAAGGTAAAGACTTCCCCGACGCGGTCAATATAATCGAAGAGTCGACCTACGTCGATGATGTTCTTTTCGGAGCAGACGACCTTCTGTCTCTGCTCGAGAAGCGCAAGCAACTCGTGGGCATAATGAATCGCGGATGTTTCCCCCTGCGAAAATGGGCCGCGAATTCAGCCGAACTTTTGACGGATATTCCAGAGGACCAACGGGAATCCTCGGACTATCCGATCAACCACGATGACACGCTCAAGGTCCTCGGCCTGTCTTGGTCTCCGCGCGATGACTCGTTTCGTTTCGTAATTTCGCCATACGCCGTGACAGTTCATACTAAGCGCTCCGTTTTATCGTTTATTGCAAAGCTGTATGACCCCCTCGGCTGGGCGTCACCGATAGTCATCGCGGCCAAGATGTTGATGCAGGAGCTCTGGCTCCGTAAAATTGATTGGGATGCTCCCATCCCCGATGATCTTCTGCATCAGTGGATCAATTACGTTTCAGACTTGCCTAATATTAGCAAAATACGCATTCCTCGATGGACAGGGATGCGTCAAGATAAAATCGATGTTGAATTGCACGGCTTCGCGGACGCCTCCACTCGCGCTTACGCCGCGGTAGTTTTCCTCCGAATCGTGCATTCTCCCTCTAACATTCAAGTCATCCTCCTCGCGGCCAAAACGAAAGTCGCGCCATTGAAAACCGTTAGCGTTCCACGCTTGGAACTTAACGCCGTCGTTCTATTAATTCGATTGATAGAATGGGTAAGAAACACCACGGGCTTGATGCGAGCTCTCTTGTTTGGATGGACTGATTCCCAAATCGTATTAGCTTGGCTTCTACAACATCCATCCCGCTGGAATTCCTATGTCGCGAACCGCGTCTCCGAGGTGCAGACGCGCCTTCCGACCGTACGTTGGCAACACGTTCGCTCCCAGGAAAATCCTGCGTCGCGCGGCTTTACTGCCGCCGATCTCGTCAATCATGAATTATGGTGGTCGGGGCCCCGGTGGCTTAGCTCGACCACGGCCTCGTGGCCGATCCCCCCGACTCCGACTGAAAAGGACATTTTACAAACGGTATCTTCCGAAGCGCGTAAAGCTACCGTTCATCTCGTCGATTCAGCTCCTGAGTGGGATCTGCCCACCTCCTGCTCGAGCTGGATCCGACTTCTTCGTATTACCGCGTACATTCGGCGTTTCGTTCGGAATTTAAAAAATAAAGTCGCCTCTTCGGTGATCGTCAAGTCTCCCTTGACCGCAGAGGAGATTCACGAAGCCTCCGTCTTTTGGCTTCGATCGGCACAAGCGACTTGTTTTTCGGATGACTTGAAGGCTTTGAACGCTCACGCCGCTGTATCGCGATCAAGTTCCTTACGCTCTCTCCACCCCTTTATCGGGAAAGATAAATTAATCCGGCTTGGCGGGCGGCTCGAAAACTCCGCGCTGAGTTACAATGAGCGACACCCCGTCATACTTGCTAGACATCATATTGCCGAACTTTTGATCGATCAAGCACACCGACGCTCTCTCCATGGAGGGACTAAACTCACGCTTAGATGTCTCCGTCAAAATTATTGGTTAATTTCCGCGCGAAGCATGATCAAATCTCACATTCATAAATGTGTTACATGCGTTCGACATTCCGCGAAAACTCCGACGCAATTAATGGGTGATCTCCCGAGTCCCCGAGTAAATCCTGCTCCTCCGTTCTCTCACACGGGCATAGATTACGCCGGACCTATGAACATTACCCCCGTTGTCGGTCGCGGCCAAAAGGGGAGCAAACACTACGTCGCGGTGTTCGTTTGTCTCGCCACTAAGGCGATCCACCTCGAAAGTGTGGAGGATTACTCCACCGATGGATTCCTCGCGGCATTTCAACGGTTTGTCAGTCGCTGCGGACTGCCATCGGACATGTACAGCGATAATGGCACGAATTTTGTGGGTGCTGACCGCGAGCTCCAACGCAGCTTCCGCGCGCTTGTGAACAACCCCTCCCTTAAGGAAATTCTCGCTAACGACGGCGTACGGTGGCATTTCGTGCCCCCTGCGGCACCACATTTCGGCGGGCTTTGGGAGGCTGGAGTGAAGAGCTTTAAGCACCATCTCAGGCGAGTGACTGGTGCTCGCACTCTGTCTCGCTCCGAATTCGTTACGCTTTTATGTAAGATAGAGGCTTGCTTGAACTCGCGACCGATCTCTCCACTTAGCGACGATCCGTCCGATTATACCGCTTTGACACCTGGTCATTTCCTTATCGGCCGACCGCTCACGAGCGTACCGGAGGAATCCGTCCTCGAAATCAATGCGAATCGGTTGTCGCGATGGCAACACGTACAATTAATGCTCGAACAGATCTGGCGTTCTTGGTCGTCGGACTATTTACATTCATTGCAACAGCGCGTGAAATGGACCGAATCTCACGATAATCCGAAGGTTGACGAGTTAGTTTTACTTAAGAGTAACCTACTCCCTCCTTCAAAGTGGGAACTCGCAAGGATTCAGCAGGTCCATCCCGGACTTGACGGTCGCGTTCGCGTCGTCACATTACGCACCGCCAATTCCGAGCTAAAACGACCAATAACCCAGATCTGTCGGTTGCCCGCGTCTATCAGTCCGCCGGGAACCGCGGAATCCCGTTAGAATTAAGCTCGTTCGTTTTTCATTAGATTTAAGGACATTGTAAAAATAGGGTAAGTTCTCAAATGTATATATTGTATATAACGCTTTGAACCAAGACGTTCCCACGCTCCTCTATGCGACCTTGTCAACCCCCGTTCGTTTCGCATTCCGTCGAATGCGAGGCGGGCGGCATGTTGAGAATTGAATAAATGCGAGCTGAAAATTCTCGAACTTCGACGAGACAGCAAGCATTATTCGAGAACGCTTGAAAGGCTCCAAATCGCGACGGTTTCCTCCCCCCCTTTTTTTGTGTGTTTTCGAGCAAACGGCACAGGTGTTTCTCGCGTGATCGCAAGCACCGCGACCAATAGACGATTTGGAGCCAACGAGCGTTTCTCACGTCACCGAATTCCTCGACGCGAAGCTCCGGCCGCGATCCCTCGCCTGCTCCGTCCGGGACGGCAGTGAGCCATCATAACTCGCACGCGATACATGATCGACGTCGAGAAAACGGAGGAAGGTAGCGAGTGCGAAATCGCGAGTGCGAAGTCCAGTGTAACCCACTTTAATAAAAAGGACTGACTGTTATTTCGTGTACTCATTTTTGTACTTTCCACGGCGCGCACCGCGAAAACGTCGAGCGGTCCACTGACAAACGTGTATACAAGCTTTACAGCAGTGTTGTGAAAATAATAATAATTTGAATATTACGTTAAACATGCTAAAAAATGGTTTTGCATTCTTTAAATCAGAGACAAAAACTTTTAAATATTTAGAACAAATAAATTGTCTTTTTTTGCCTAAAAATATAATTGTTTGAACATATTTAAGTTTCGGAAAAGTTAGAAAAGTTGGCCGAAACAAAGTTCATTACGGTAAATTAAGTTTGACTCCTTTAGAATCTGTTTTAAAACGTTTTTTGGAACTCCCCAATGTGCTCGATGCAATAGATTTATTTGCTGTAAAATGTAGAACAAGTAAAGACTTGCAGTCGGTTTTTCAAGGTCAATTTTGGGAATCTGCATTAAGCGAAACAAGTAAATATATTCTTCCTTTCACAATTTATTTTGATGAGTTTGAAATCAACAATCCGTTGGGTTCTCGAAAATGTAAAAATAAACTTGGAGCAGTGTACTGTTGTATTCCATGTTTGCCACCAGAATACGCGAGTAAATTAGAAAATATATTTTTACTTCAGTTAAATAAATATGAGGATCATAAATTGTTGGGCAATAAAAAAATTTTTATTAACGTTGTTAAGGAGGTTCTACAGATAATGGATGTATCTAAAAATTGGAAAAAAACTTTATGGACGTATAAAGTGAGATGCGAGAAAAGTGCTCAAAAAATTTTAGCATCGGTTATCGTGTAAAAATTTGCAAAAATGAATTTTGAAATCACAGTTTTAACATGAGCTCTTATGGCAAAGGGGTTCCCGGAGACAGGAAACGAGATATTAATTATATGAAGGCGGCCTACCAGAGATTCAAAAAACGGAGCTCTTATAGATCTTAATCTAAGCTTTTCAGAAATATCGAGAAAAACAAGGGTTATCGTGTAAAATTTTGTGATATTGGCTATTGAAACAGGCCATATCACAGTTCACGTAGCGTGCTTCGAATAACAAGGGAGATTTAACAACGTCGCAGCGACTGCACCTCACATAACCTTTTATCTGTTAATGATTTTTGGGCATTTTCCATTCGAAGAACAACTTTCTTTTTAGCGAATTTTCCTCTTTTGACACCACGTAAGACTCTATCCTTATTTCTCCATGAATTGGTCGGGCTTGGAGGAGTCATTGTAAATTTATAAAAGTAAACGCAGTCACTGACTAGAAAAGGACCACGCTTATATGAGCAGAACAGCGAGACTCAAGTTCGTGACGTTATCACATTTTCTCGCATGTATAAGAAGCCGGAGTCAAAGGAGCACTTACACGATATTTTTAATTATTCCTCGCTTCGACTAATACGGGTATGATATAAGCTCTAACATCATCAAAATTCATGAAAATATTTTATGAATACTTAGAATTGATGAATTTGAAGATTTTCTCTTCATCTCTCGACTGACTAGAGAGTACCTGTAGAACCTCCTTAACAAAATTCAAGAGCTTGTGAGTCATGGGATTGTCATAAATAAAAATAATAAAGAAACAAAGATTTTTTTCAAATTATGTTATATAGTAGGGGATAACCTAGGTTTAAATACCATTCTTGGGTTCAGTAAAAATTTTAATCAGTCGTATTGTTGTAGAATATGTGTAGCTAATAAAAAACAGATACAACATATGACAGTAGAAAATTCCGAAATTTTAAGGACAGTTGATAATTATTCAGAACATGCTTCTAATCATTCTTTTGGTGTAACAGAAAAATGCATTTTCAATGATATCCCTGGATATCATGTGATAAGCAACGCGTCAGTCGATTCTATGCACGATATAGTTGAAGGCGTTTGCCGCTATGATATGGCTAAAGTTTTGAGCAACCTTATTGATAAATATAAGTTCTTTACTATACAAATATTAAACGAAAGAATTTGTACTGTCAGTTCAAGTTGTGATAAAAACGTAACTCCCATTTTAAAACATGAAGCAATAAAAAATCAAAAAATTATTCTTTCTGCTTCGGAAATGCATTATCTTGTTGATAATTTGGTCATTTTTGTTGGTGATTTAGTCCCTATAGAAAATCCGATATGGAAACTGTATCTTATGTTGCGTCAAATCACTAATATTGTTTTATTCGACATTATTTCTGACGAAATAATAGAATTTTTTTCATCCACCGTCTCTCAATATTTGAATTTATACTTGGAACTTTTTAAGGGTAGTACACTCAAATTAAAACATCATAATTTACTTCATTATGGTCAACTTATGCGTAAATTTGGTCCATTAAAGCATATGTCTTCTATTCGTTTTGAAGGCAAGCATAAAATGTTTAAGGATAATAGTAAAGTAGTTACATCGCGCAAAAACCCATCCTATACTTTTGCTCTTAGGCATCAATTGTATCTTTGTAATAGATTTATTAATGACGAAGGTTTTTCATTACAAGTGATTAAAGGAGCGATACAATCAAAATTATTTTTAGTTGAAGATTTCGATAACATTAAACACATTCTACCTTCCGAGTTGTTTTATGATTATGATTCAGTTTCATGGGTTAGGGTGAATGGTACACTTTACACAATCAATAATATTATAAATATGAGTAATAACTTTAATTTTTTATTTGCAAATATTAAGTATATATTAGTAAATTCTCTAAAAGAAGTTTATTTTCTATGTCAAACATACTCAAACGTTTGTTATTGTAACCATTTTCAATCGTTTGAAGTAAAACAAAGTAACAATTGGGCCATAATACAGCAAAACATACTCGTAGACTATAAGGTTTATACAAAACATTTCTTGTCTAATAACATAAATTATATTCCATGCACATTTTTTTCTTAGTATAAGCTATGCGAAAGAAGTTTATTTTGATTATTACTATGTATAAATGTTTACCTAAGAACGTGTACCTAAAGATATTAATAAAGAGTGTAATAATTATAGAAAATAAACGTTATAACTTATTTATTTCAAACTGTACCTTTTTCGTACTATAATGACTAATATTGATAGTGATTGATTAATTGTCTATATTATATAACATTTTGTATATTATTGTTTTATATAATTAATATATAATACATATATTAATTACGACATGTAGAAAGTTCTGTAATAATTAAAATTGACCTCAAATTAATTTTATATTGATTTATCATAATTTATCATAATTTTATATTGATTTATCATTATTTTATATTGATTTATCATTATTTAAATTGATTTATATTGATTTTATATATGGTTATTAAGGCTGCGTTTTGATATTAACTGCCAGTACTGAAAATCTATAGTGTACGTAAACTATAGATTTTCAGTACTAACAGTGAATATCAGAACGCAGCTTTAATAAACATATATGAAATTAATATAAATCAATTTAAATCATGATAAATCAATATAAAATAATGATAAATCAATATAAAATTATGATAAGTTATGATAAATCAATATAAAATTAATTTGAAGTCAATTTTAATTATTTTAGATAATAATGTATTATATTTTAATAAATATTTATTAAGTTTATGAAATATTTATTGAAAACCATCTTACTATTTTGTGTAATAAATCAAACATTAATTTGAAAGGAGATAATGCTTCTTCATTTTTAGATTTCGGATGCTCAGTTTTAAGTAAATATTAAGTCCATTTAAAGTCTATGCCAGAGTTTTTCATAAAACGATTAATTAAATTTAAGTTAATATTTTGTTACTACAACAAGCGTTTCTGAAGATTTAATTTGTGAATAGTTCAAATTAAACAACTGTTTATTTAAATGTGGTAAACAGTTACTCAATTTTAGTAGCGCAACATTAAAAACCAGTACATAGAATATTTCTATAAATAAATATTTTCTACATTTTACTTTACATATCTCGTATGTAATAAATGATTTATTACTTTTCAGGAGACAGTATCTCATTCTGAACCATATTTTAATTTATTTTAAAGTACTGTTTATTCAAATGTAGTAAAGAGTTACTCAATTTTAGTAGCGCAATATTAAAAACCAGTAGATGGAATATATATATAAATAAATATTTTCTACATTTCACTGTACATATCTCGTATATAATAAATAATTTATTACTTCTTAGCAAACAGTATCTCATTCTGAACAATATTTTAATTTGATTCAAAATAATTGGCCATTGGTACTATGTGACTGAATTATTTACTCAAAACAAATTATTTTTTTTTGGATTGAACAATTTTTTTTTTCAGTGTATTCCTATATTACTTCTAAGTTAGCTGATTTATCGGCGGGCTCGGAGTAATCTCTATTATATTACTTCTGAGTTAGCTGATTTATCGGCGGGCTCGGAGTAATCTTTATTCCTATATTACTTCTCAGTTAGCTGATTTATCGGCGGGCTCGGAGTAATTTCTTTTTCTATATTACTCCTGAGTTAGCTGATTTATCGGCGGGCTTGGAGTAATCTCTTTTCTATTCACTGCTGGCAACCTCAGCAGACTCTCTCTCTTTAATTCCAATCCTCCAAAATCGAGTCGACTTCCCGCGGTTAACGGTTTTTAACAATTAACAAGCTATTAACTTGTAGTGGAATCCCGCGGTCCCCCCCCCCTTAAGAAATCTCGAAGGGCCGTAAAACACGAGCGTGATCGTCGAAAGCAGCAAGAGCGAAGGAGATTAGAAAACGAACAAACTAAACCCGGTCCTTCGCGTGTCGCCAGTCCACCGCCTCCACCAACCTTCTCGGAGGAACCCTGTTCCTCTCAGCAGAGTCGCCCCGTCGTGGCACCTCGCCCTATTATTCTACCATCACGGCCTTTCCCCGCACCTTCTCGCCCTGTTTGTCGGGTGGCCCCATTCCGCGTGGTCCCCGTCAACCCCGATCCGGCCCCCCTGCTCGAACCCTCGTATTCCCCGGTTCCATCCCCGACCCCGTCGACCGCCTCGACCGTTGAGGTTCTCGAGGAAGAGGTCGATCTCGAAATAGTCACCTTAGATTAATTATTACTTTCCTTCCCAAAATTCTTGTTTCTATTCCGCGAATATTCCTTTTCATATTTTTTACTTTTAATTCCGACTAATTTAAGTTAACATTTTGTAATTTTATTTCCCTTAGTTTAAATTATCGTTTGTATTTCTTATTTCTCGTAAGTCTTATTATCATATTCTACCCTTCCCAATTATAAATTTTATGCTCAGTATACACATACACACCGTACACCTATTCTAGTTAAATTCATGTAGCTCCACTCTTTAAAGAAATTGTAGTGATGGCGGGCAGGATGTTAGTCTCGAAATAGATTCCTTCTCGATAATCCTGCCCGATCACCCTCGTACTAGTGTAACACCCGCGATTCACACACACATTCATCCGACATTCACACTCGTATTTTAACTGTATTCAATTCTAATTTCCCTGATTCTCATGTATTGTTCACCTAAGTTATATTATTGTAATAAATGTTTATCTTATGTTAAAAATTAATTTCAATCTGATTTAACTTACTACCTAAGACCTCTTACTTATAAGCTCCTCTCGAATTCGCACAAGGTCCGATCCCGAGTTAAAGGGATTAAATTCTCTGACTCAAAAGAGGACCGACGATCGCACCGCTCACGGGAGGCGTCCTAGGGTCCTTACAGACGTTGACCCTTCCTGAGCCATTAAAAGTGCGTTCGGCTCGCGCCACGCGCCCTAGAGCGTGTACCTGCGAGCAGTATTCTTAAGCGTCTAGTTGCGTCCTTCCTTACCCCGACCCCTCTGGTTAGCCTTTCCTTCGCTTCCCAGATTTTCTTATCCTAATCTCGGGGTTGGACGTAACACAACATTATCGTTACTTTCTGGTATTGACTGTAAATCTTCTGTTATTACTTGTTCCTCTGCATCTTTGCTTGTCAATAAATCACCTAGAAAAAAAAAATTATTATGAAAATTAAAATTCAGCAACTTATAAGATTTGTCAAGTTTCGTAAAAATAAATTTGAATTTGAAGCTATGCAGATCGGGATTCCACAATATTTATTTATAAATTTCATTATTATGAAAAGTTTTAATTAAACTATTTTGGTGTATTTTTAATATGTGTAGGTCAAAAGTATCTGAGTATCATAGAAACATAAATGCAGCAGACTCAATTGTATTAAAATACAAACAAAAATCATAAAATTCAACAGATGTTGTCCTTGTCACATAAAAAAACTATGGGAATTCTCTATTATAAAGACTCACAATATTATAAAGGGAAAGTCTGACAAAACGCAGTACTCAGGTATGAAAAAAAAGGTCGCCTAAAATACAGATTGTTGTTTTACACACTTCTAGTTTTACTAACTTTATAAAATTTTTAAGCGTTGTAAACTTTATTTTTAATACATATATATCAATTTAAAAATAGTGGACTTTACCTGATGAAGATGTTGATGGTTCAGGAAGTGTGCTTGAGGATTTGAGTATATGTTGTTTCATTACTGCTGAAAAATTCCTATAGCACTGAGCATGGTACCCTTTTGTCGGGGTTACATTTTCAGGTAAAACCACGTCTTTGAATTTTAAGCCATGTTGTTGGCGAACTTTTAAGAAGTTTTTGCATTTTTGTAGTCTGTCTTCATTAAAAATAATTACTTTATCACTAGTGTCTTTTTTACAAATTAAACAACTTAAACGTTTTTTATCCATTGTGATTTGTCAGCACATAACCTTAAAATTAGTAAAAATACTCAAAATACTCTTATCTGTTACATAGACAGAGTCCGCGCTATACGGTAAACTCGAGTCACGTGGTCTCTCAGCAACCAATCACAGCCCGAGGAGCCAGGGCCCCGTCAGCTGCCGGCAGGTCTCAATAAACTATCTCTCTCGCACTTATGGCTACGCATAAGACTTTTTTGTCGCATTCATTTTAAATCTTTATTCGCGTCAGGGAATTATTAAAAACCGTTTAATTCGTCTGGCGATTTACATGTATTTTTAATATTATTTAATAAACATGCTATAAAAATTTCAGAATGCCTAAAGTATATTTTTGAGGTATAATTATTAAATATATTCGGGGGGGTCAGGTTATACTTTAAAACCCAAAAAATAGTCTGGGATTTTTATTTCTGGGTTAAATAGATGCTAAAATTAAAGATTAAACAAATTTCAAGTTGACTAAAAGATATTTTTTTTATTTATTTTTTTTGCAAATGTCATAGGTTGCGCAGTAGCGAAATAACCGCAAACCCTCTGCCTGACTCAGGATTCTAGATTCACCAATTAATAAAATATTATTTTTTTGTTATTTTAACTTGCCCAAAATACATTCCCTAAATTTGTCGTCAGCTCTCCGACTATAGAGCTTAACACTCATAACGCTTCACCGGTATTATAACCGTTCTATTCTTAACCCTCCATACTCTTGACTTCTTCATCTAAACTTAACAGAATGTCGCAGCCCCCCTGCGAATAGAAACTAAAAAAAAACCAGTGCAGTCCCCGTACAAATGTCTTTTCTTTACATGCACTCCCTCTCACTCCCTCTCTCTCTCTCTCTCTCTCTCTCTCTCTCTCTCTCTCTCTCTCTCTCTCTCTCTCTCTCTCAGACCTTCTCTCTCTCACGCATCCCACACTATGTCGGCTTTAGCACCCAAATACTTAGCTATCATTCGGCATACATGCACTCCCTCGTTGTTACATTCATCTCTAATTGTCATTCGTACACGCACACTCATACATTATTACATTCCTGGTATAAAAGCCTTCAGATCCTCTTCCATGTGCCTCTCTCCTCATCACATTTCACTTCCTTCGCATCTATCCAAAGCCTCCTATTCGTTAGGACTACTGATCTTCCTTTCTGTCTTTCCTCCCTTGCTTTTTTAACTAACTTGTGCCTGTAGGCTCTCTCTTCCATCGTAAGGATCTCATCGACTCCTACTTCCCATCTTCTCCAGATCTCATCGCTTCTCCTAATTAATTCTTCCTTGTCATCTACCTCTTCGAGATCCGTAAAAATTGTTCCCTTCCAGTCCGTGCCCATCGCTTCCCTGACTCTTCTTATTGGGGCTATTCTCCCCAGCACTCTTTCCATAATTGTTTCCACGAACTTTCTTTTTTCTTTTGGTCCTTCTCCTGTCACTTTTCTCCATATGAGGCTTCTTTCCTTCCCTTCGGCTCTCTCCCTTTCCTCTCTTTCTTCCTTACGCACCGCCTCTCTTTCCTTCCGTTCTCTTCTCCTTCTTACTTCCATCTCTCTCCCTTCGGTCATTCGCCACGCCCTGTTCCTTTCTGCAGTATGTCTTTCTTCTTTGTCTCTTTCCTCGGTCCCGTTTTCATCCTCGCTTTTCTCGCTGCATCTTACGTCATCCTTCTCCCTCGGGTTCCTCCTCCCTTCACTTCTCCTTTCCTCCTCACTTACCGCTTCCTCCCCCCAGTCTTTTCCCCAATCTTCTTCACTCCATCTTCCTCTGTTGCTCTCTTCTCTCTCTTCTTCCGCCTCCTCCTTCATCGCTATTTCTCTTCTACTCTTCTCTACCTCCTCCGTCTCTCTCTTCCTCTGTTCGCTCGCTTTGACCTGAATCGTTCCGATCTGCCTCTTCTCGATCCTTTCTAGCTGTTCTCTTATCTTCTTCATTTCATTCCTGATTTCCGTTCCTTCTCGTCTAACTTCCTCCATAATTCCTAGTCCTGTCTCTCTTAATTCCCTCACAATCTCCTCCACCCGCTCAGCCTCCTCCGGCCTGTAACTTGTTCCCAGCATCTTCTCCTTTGTCGCTATATTAAACAGAGCTTTATATTAGTGCGCTGCACTTGTCCGCCTCTCCACCTCTCTTTACCGCCAACTTAACCTATCTACTCGTTTGTGTTTGCCTCTGCCTTCCTCATTGCCTTTCTCTGTCCTCTCTCTGCCTTACGCTTCTAATTTATTCTGTCACTTACGCTCTTCTGAGTAACCCTCAATTCCTTTCCTTCTTCGCATTCTCTATTCTTGTGTCCCTTCAGAGACCGCGTGCTCCTCACCTGTTGCTTTCGAGCTTTTGGCTATCGAGCTGTACCGTGCGTTCTTAAAACTTCTTCTCGGCACCTCACATGTGTGCCACCCGTCGATCGCCGAGCGCATTTCCACCACCGCGACCGGCAGTCCCCCACCGATCGCCTCAACTCATCGCCGCTCGCGCCGCGCCGCGCTTCGACGCCCCGCAGTGGTGCCAACCCGCTCTTTCGGAGGGGCCGCCACCCCGCGCCGTCTCAGCACTACTCCGGCACACCACGCCACCTCGGCTCTCCCCTCGGCACTCCCGCGCCTCTCCGCTTCTGTGCGCCATCCATACCTCGCGCATGCTCTCCAATTCTTCTTCCTCTTGCCGCTTCCGGTCCCCTTCCCTGCTGTTCCTCCCTCTTCTCTCTTTCTCTCTCCTGCTCCCGCCTCGCTCCACTTAACCTCCAAAACTTTCCTTGTCGGTTCCGTCCTTTTTCCTACGGTTCTATCGCGCTTCCGGGTCCTCCTCCAAGTACTCGTCCTCCTCCATCCTTCCTTTCTGCGTCTCTACTTTTCCTCCTTATTTCATTGCCTCTTGCTCCTTTACTCCATCCTTGAGATCCTTCTTCACTTCGGAGCGGCCACCCGCCTCCTCCACTCAACCGGAAGTCTCATTTACAAGTAATTAATCTTTCTTGCTAATATATGTCGTACTTATTACGGTTACATCTTGCCAAGATTCCTTACTATATCCTGAAGATTGATTGTCTTGTTCTGAAAATGTATAAATCAATATTTTATTTTTATAGTTTTTTAATACATATATTGCTTGTAAATAGTAATAAATAAAAAGTTTCAATTATGCATGTGTACACAAACGCATCCCAGTGAAAACAACCCAGTAAAAATGATGTCAAAGTGACATCAAATTGATGAGAAGTATGATGTGAAAATGAGTTATCAAAATGACATAATGTTTCTGTACCACATGTCGCAATTTCGAATCACGAAACATTTCACCTTTTATTAGCTGTCAATAAGTGCCAAATGTCTCAGGAAACTCCAAATCCCAAAAACCTTTAAAAAGATTATATTTTTTATACATATGTATATGTATAACCTAAAAAAGTGATAATAAAATAAAATATTATACCCTCTGGTGTCTTTGGTCGCTCAAATTTGCGTCGATGTCGCGAGCATTGATTCATCCGTTTTTGCAAATCTTCTTTTGACAAGTTCAAAGTCTGATAATACTAAAAATCAAATAGCATGAATTACTTTTTTATAAAAAAAATATTTATATTTATTTATTTATATTTATTTTGTGATTTATATTTATATTCATTTATATTTATATTCATTTATATTTATTTATTTATTCATATCTCATAACTATATTGTTAATATTGCATTACTTCTCTGCATTCCCAGCAATCCGAGCCTTTTAACTTTGCTCTATCAGCTTTACATCGCATGTTAAGCTGCTCTGAAACGTCCTTTCTTTTTGACCATCTGTAATAATGTTTTTATTGGATATAAAAGCAACTTACATTAACACAATTATTAAATGATATTTACACATTAAACTTGTCCAATTACATTTTTTTTCGGGTGGCTTGTTTTCTGAGTCATCCAAATTGAAATTATCCATCGTATCCATCGGTCTATTTTTTTTTAAATCTAAACGTTTTACAGGAATTTTCCTCTTTAGTTTCAAACACCGTTTGACTTTAGATGCAACACTTCTTTGCATAGGACTAGCTTCTATCACTTCATCTTCATCAGCTCTATTTTCAGTAACAGTTGCATTTGCGTTATTCTTGACTGGATAAAATGCAAGTCGAGATCTCTTCCTTAAATATGGTCTAGAGTCTAGCATCGATGGACTTTTATTTTCGTCGGTATTTTTGTAAAAATATTCATTTGCATCTGATGCAATTTCCGTATCGGAATCTAATTCTAATAATGGGCTACTATTGCTTTCTTGTATATTATCGTTATTCAAATGTGACATCGTTTCATCCTTTATTGTTTTTGTACAAGGTGTATTAACTGTAATTTGGAATAAAAAATGGCTACGAAATCACATATACATATATATAATGATTAATCGATAAATTAAAATATTATCATCGTCGATTATTATTATTGATGGATTTACACATAAAACGGTTAAATGACGGTTTTGACGTTCTATCGACATCATTTTGAGTACGCTGTTTTCACTGGGATATACGCATAACACACACAAAATGTACGTAATATTGATAACATACCCAGGTAGCAAGGTGACGTTAATATGACGTCAATAATTCGTCATTTTTTGGGTACGACGTCATTTTACCAACTTAAGACGTATAAATGTCGTGACTTTTTTGACGAAATAATAACTAATCGTAGAATGACCTCATTATAACGTACCATTGACGTCATTTGTATAACCATAAAAACACTTCGACAATTTAACCAAACTATAACGTCCAAGTAACGTTAGATTAGTGCCCATTTAATGACGTTAGTTATTTATCCATTGTACGACGTATCTGAGACGTCAGAATTTCGACCAATAAAAGACGTTAGTTAAATCACTTTAATACGACGTTCCTGGTTCGTCAAATTGTAGACCAATAAATGATGTTGGTTAACTGATGTTAACACGACGTACCTGAGACGTCAGAATTTCGACCAATAAAAGACGTTAGTTAAATCGCTTTAATACGACGTTCCTGGTTCGTCAGATTATAGACCAATAAATGATGTTAGTTAACTGACGTTAATATGACGTACCTCAGACGTCAGACTTTAGACTAATAAGGGCCGGTTGCTCCAACCTGTTGGCAAACTAACTAATAGTTAAATCATATATATGTCTTCGTTTTTCCTTCCAATTAAACAAAGATAGACATATGATTTAACTATTAGTTAGTTTACCAATAGGTTGGAACAACCGGCTCTAAAAGATGTTAGTTAACTGACGTTAATACGACGTACCTGAGACGTCAGACTTTAGACTAATAAAAGATGTTAATTAACTGACGTTAACACGACGTACCTGAGACGTCAGACTTTAGACTAATAAAAAATGTTAGTTAACTGACTTTAACACGACGTACCTGAGACGTCAGACTTTAGACTAATAAAAGACGTTAGTTGACTGACTTTAACACGACGTATCTGGTTCGTCAGTTTGTAGACCAGTACCCAACCCAAGGAGCAAAGTGACGTCAGAAGTCGACATCGACATAATGACGTCTATTTTTAGTCATTTTTGGTCTATGACGTCGGCGACTAATAATAATGGACGTTTATAAGACAATGATAACTATTTCATGCAGTGTTATAGCTATCAAGAAGATATCATCCCAGGTAGCAAACACAAGTCATTTTGACGTCAAATACTAGTCATGTTTGTACAAATGACGTCAAATGACCAAAAAGCGACTATGTCTTTAAAAATGACATTATACTGACGTTATTCCATAACGTCATTATGACGTCTATTTTTAGTCATTTTTGGTTAGGTTAACCTATGACATCGGCGACTAATAATGGACGTTTATAAAACGTCATTTCTTAGACCATCTAAAGACGTCTTAAAGTCGTCCAAATAATGTCTTTTTGTAATATAACTATTTTTACTTCTTAATATTGTTTAATAAAGTAATAATAAAATAAAAACCACAAAATTAACTACAATGTGTTTGTTTCGCAACTTTATGATTGAAGTGGCGAATTTATGGTATAAGTGGATGTAGTTGCGTGTGATTATAGTTTTATGATAACTATTTCACGCAGTGTTATAGCTATCAAGAAGATTATCATTACAAGAATTTTGAACACTTTAAA
Organism: Temnothorax nylanderi; assembly: GCF_030848795.1. Classification (NCBI taxonomy): domain Eukaryota; kingdom Metazoa; phylum Arthropoda; class Insecta; order Hymenoptera; family Formicidae; genus Temnothorax; species Temnothorax nylanderi. The sequence goes on from NW_027249948.1 coordinate 25,537, forward strand.
GATGTACCTGTTATAGACAAGTACAGTTAATAAGGAAGCATCAGGGTGAGAAGATCGTCACTGTCCACTGGATCATCGAAGTCAAGCGACTCGGACGCGGTACTGTACTAGGATGGGTGACCGCCTTGAGAGCGGCTATACGCACATGGCATGTAAACAAAACAGTTAAAAAAGTTTTTTTTTCTTAGATAATGAAAAAGAACATTTTTTTATAAACGTTTATCAAGTAGACATTTTAATATTTTAATTTCATCAAAAACATTTCTAGAAACCGGTATGTCGTACAATGGAACTATTTTTGCCGTCAATAAGACGTCAGAAAATGACGTCCATTGTCTGTGACATTAGACCGTCATTTTAACGTCATTATGCCGCCAGTTAGTGACGTCAGGAATGGTCAGTAAAGGACCAAAATTTGACGTCAAAATGACTTGTGTTTGCTACCTGGGATTACAAGATTTTTGAACACTTTAAAGATGTACTTGTTATAGACAAGTACAGTTACTAAGGAAGCATCAGGGTCAGAAGATCGTCACTGTTCACTGGATCATCGAAGTCAAGCAACACGGGCGCGGTACTGTACTAGGATGGATGACCGCCTTGAGAGAGCGGGGCTATATGCACATGATACGTAAAGAAACAGTTAAAAAGCGTTTTTTTTTTCATAGATAAAGAAGAAAAACGTTTTTTTATAAACGTTTATCAAGTGGACATTTTAACATTTTAATTTGATAAAAAATAATGTAGATTAAAAAGTTATCGTCTATTTGACGACATTTTATGGTCAGTCTTGTGACTGCCATTCCAAGATGACGTCCAAATGTTCAAAATCTGACGTACTTTTATTTCGTCCCGGCGACGTCATTAATTACGTATTAGTGACGTCAATATATGACGTCACGGAGATGAGACAAAAGTACGTCATTTTTACGGCACTTTGACGTCATTTCATAACGTCGCAATCGTCAGAACATGACCAAAAAATGACGTTAAATAGACGTCACCTTGCTACCTGGGTACCTTGTGACGTTGGAATTTCATCGTTATTATGTTCTTCGTTATTAGATTTATCGTTATTAGATTCATCGTTATTAGATTCATCGTTATTAGATTCATCGTTATTAGATTCATCGTTATTATATTCATAGTTAGTACATTCTTCGCTATCATATTCATCGTTTTTTTCTACATCAGAAGATTCGCGATCGTCAAACAACAATGGCGACTTATTCCTACAGACAACAGTGCTCGTATTGACGTTTTCATGCCCTTGTTGTGACATTTTATTACGTTCATCGTTTGTTTCTTTATTAAATGATTTCGAGCTCTCAGGATGCGATAGTGGTTTAGCAACACCAGTGTTGTTCGTTTTGAGTCGTTTTGCTACAAAAAATTAAAACATGAATTATATGTATAAATTATATGACTACATGTATATAATTTATTGCATATAATTTATGTTATATTGATAAAATACCTTGTTGTGACGTTGCACCTTGTTCATATTCGCGGTTTGCTTCTTTTTGAGATAAGCCCAGATTTTCATGGCACGATGGTGGCCTAGAAGTCATCACAATGTCTAGTGGTTTTTCTGCAAAAATCAATACATTTCATATAACTGCATTATAAATAAAAATAAAAACATAATAAGTAGGGGAGACCGAGGCTAACTCGACACTATTTTTTCAAAGGCAATTTTTAATATTTAATTAAAATTTTTAGGCAAATTCAATGGTATATATTTAAAGAGTGTTCCTTCAGGTACAAAATTGATTCAGAAAGTTTTGCTGTACGTCGCTTTGTTTTGCCGCCAGGAAAGGAAAAGTGACTTGAAGACAAATTTTCGAATTAAAAAATGCCGGGGCAAACTCGACACCCCGCCGGGGCAAACTCAATACTTTGTCTGATCGACACAATTTGATCTGGAACTTATTTTTTACTGTCTAAAAATAAAAATACATTGTTCATTGTGTATTTAAAAAGTACAAAAATTCGGAATAAAGTAGCTAGAACAATCATTTGAAATAATGAGAACAAAAATTGTTGAACTTTCAATTATCTTCATCTAAACTCATGTCTGAAAAACAATTAATGCAGGTAAACTTGCGATCGGACGTGCGCATACATTTGTCATGAGCCATACGGCTGCATTGAGAAATACTTGTGCAGTATATAAAAAAAGACAACATTTATAATGTAAACGTGATATGTAGAATAAAAAGATATATTATTGGGTGTACAATTTAATTCGGTCCGTTTTTTTGCTTGAAAAACGCATTTATTTGAACGATAAAATGAATTAATACCTTATTCAAAGTACTGTCCATCGCTAGCCACTACTTTATCCCATCTTTCTGGCAATTTATGGATTCCGTCGCGGAAGAAGCGTTCATCTTTTAAAGCCAAGAATGAATCGAGCCAATTTTTGATACCCTGTTCTGAAGTGAAGCGTATTCCAGTCAAAGCGTTCTGCATCGATCGAAACAAATGGTAGTCGGAAAGGGCAAGGTCTGGGCTATAAGGCGGGTGAGCCAGAACTTCCCATCCGATATTTTCCAAATAGTTTTTAACCGGAACAGCAACATGAGGCCGAGCGTTGTCATGGTGAAAGATTATGGATTCGTGTCTGGTCACATATTCTGGACGTTTTTCGGCTATAGCTCGCTTTAAACGGATCAATTGTTGCCTGTAGAAGTCTCCCGTGATGGTTTGACCAGGTTTTAGCAGCTCATAGTGGATCACACCCTTCTGATCCCACCAAATACAGAGCATTACCTTGGCACCATGGATATTCGGCTTCGGCGTTGATGTTTCCGGTTGGCCGGGCTTTACATATGATTTTTTGCGTTTCGGGTTGTCGTAGTGAATCCATTTTTTGTCCCCGGTAATGATTCGATGCAGAAAAGACTTCTTTTTGTACCGTTCAAGGAACATTTCGGACATGCAAAATCGTCGTTCGATATCTCTCGGTTTCAATTCATATGGGACCCAATGTCCTTGCTTTTGGATGTATCCCGCGGCTTTGAGTCGTTTCGAAATAGCTTGTTAAGTAACTTCCAATGTTTTTGCGAGCTCTTCTTGCGTTTGACACGAATCTTGATCGAGTAATGTTTTTAATTCTTCATCTTCAAACTTTTTCGGTTGACCCGAACGCTCTTTGTCTTCAACACTAAAATCACCACTTTTAAATCGTCGAAACCATTCTCTGCAAGATTTATCCGATGGTGCAGATTCACCATACACTTCCACAAGCATTCGATGCGCTTCAGCTGCACTTTTCTTTCAATTAAAACAGAAAATCAAAACTTCCCGCAAATGGTGCTTATTTGGAACAAAACTCGACATTTTCAACGCAGTAAAAATTAAACTTGTTGTGCAAAACTCAAAGGCTTGTAAACAATATTTGGTTGACAGATGTTGACACTTCACGATACAGCAAAAATCAGCTGTCGCCGTCAACCATTTATAGCACCTAGAGCCATCTTTTGAAAACGGACCGAACTAAGTTGTACACCCAATATTATTGATGCAAACACGCACTTTTTATATATTTTCGATGTTTTATTGTTGAGGACTCTTCTGCGTCGCTGCTAAAACGATTATATGGAACATGTTGCCTTTTTCCTCTTCCTAACCGTTCTTCATCGGTCGTCTGATATTGTGCATCTGCTGCATGTTTTCGTGCTGATTCAAGAGATGCTACAGAATAAAAGAATAAGTCTATATAATGACAAACACATATAAAATCGAGAAACACAGTATGCTAAATATAACGCGAGACAACCCCGTATATCTATACGCGAACCGGCCACTCTCGAGTACCCAAGGAACTTATTAATAACGACTGAACCGATCAAGTTCTAAGTATTAGGCTCCACTATACTTACTGCACAATTTTACGACGTTTATTTTATAAGTAACCCATGTTTTACAATCCGGACTTTCACAGTTTGCAATCATCTGTGGACAGTTTGATGTTCTAGGCGGCCACCAGCACTGCGAGTCATCTTTTTGAATCCATGTTATTGGTATTTCTGAATATGTTAAGTCTGCGAGGAACTGTACAACCGCATAATTCCACATTCTTGCCTTTTGTTTATTTTCACACGACATTGTTCCTTTTGCGATCTGTATATAATAAGGATTATAATATTTACATTAATATACATAACATCCACCAAAAATTAAGGTCTTACTAAACATTTTTACACCGAAATACCAACCTTTTGTTAACCTTCAGAACCCAAGATATCAAAATTTGCACGATATTTATCATAAAAAACGAAAGTTCAAAGTAAAGTACAAAATTATTGCGAAGTTAACATTAAAACATATTAAAATAAACTTGTACTGCACCTAATTATTAGTAAGAAGAAGCGGTATTGTAACATAAGAATGAACTTTATCGAGATATTTCACTTTAAAACATTTTTTTTGTATTCGTGTTACTGGAATTGTTATAATGTCAAATGTAGTAGTGTTTGATAATAAAAATATGCCAAGCTTTCTCGAATCGCACGGTGCAGTAAAAAACGATTTTGGATTTATAAAACGTTTTACACGGGTACATAACACCCGATTTTGTTCAAATATATCTAAAATAAAAACGACAGAGTTGTCATCGAGAAAAGCACAATTGTCACTTTTATTTATTCCAATCTTGAAACATTTAAACTGTAGATAAGAAATGTCGTTATCTGATCGATGTTTATAAACTACAATTGGATATTGCACCGTGTGATTGTGCGGCTGGATTGGTACTTGTAATTCTTCAAAGATTCGATTTGATAATTCTTGTAATGGTTTTCCAGATTGATGTAGCTTCTTTTTAATTTTTTGCATATGATTTTCAAATTTAAAGCAGCTAAAATTGTCTAAACAACCAAAAGTTTTTACATCATTGGCAAGATGAACGAGATTATAAACATTGTATGACAAATATTCATTACCATAAATATTTCCATAATTGGAAACAAACCATACTAATAAAGAACTTGCATAAGCATTAAATGATATACATAATTGCGGATCGCTTAATATCCTTATAGCAACACTAAGAGAGACAAAATGATCATAAAGTATCGGACGCATTACTGATTTCATAATAACAATTCCAGTATACAGTAAGAATTGTAGCGAAACTCTGTAGCTTTCCATCTGTCCAGATCATGTAAACTTCTTGGTTTTCTGGCAAATTCAGATGGAATGCAGGACTTAATTGCAAGTAGATAATTCGAAACTGAATTTACACCTTCTGCTGACAATCTAATATTTTTGTTGCCTTTAACCCATAATTGCAGCAATCTTTTTATAACACCTAAACAAACTAGATGCATATAATCTAGTGCAATTTGTAAAACCATATCAATTAATAATTTTTCTAATATAGAATTACCTATGTGATGTTCAATTTGAATTCGATTTCTAAATGTTTCATTTGTACGTAAAGTACAATCAATTTCAGGAAAAATGACTCTATTGTGGAAAAAATCGCCTTCTTGTACACATCTAGAACATGAAAAATATCCAGTATGACTTTTGATATATGTAATAAATGATCTAGCCGGAGCGTCACATACTATTGCATTAATAACAACCGTATATGTTTCATTGTAAACAGTTATACCACGTTGAGAAAGTTCAATAAATTCATTTACAAAATCAGTTAGAAATTCGTTAGCATCACTAGGCTTGCGCATACCATGATATACTCCAATTATGAAAGGCACTGTATAAACATCAATTTCCTCAATAGATGCCATAATAGGCCAAAATTGACTGCCAGAACTCTTGGACAGTGGCAAACCGTCTACATTTACATTTAATTTTATTTCCTTTGTTTTCAAAAATTTGTGATATATTTTTATGGATCGCTCCAGAGCAAAAGAAAGGCCAAAGTGTATGTAGTGACCATTACCTATAACTTTAAAGGAGGGGGTCCAAAAATGGCCGTTTTGTGCCCCGCTGGGAAACCTGTGAAACATTTTTTTCCACCTTATTTAAGGTTGAAATAAGAAGGAAATAATAGTCATTTACCCAGGAAACCACGGGAAATATTTTAAAATCTATAATAATGTGTTTAAAACGTCTGTTAAAGTAACTGTGTTTGAGCGGTTTAATAAAAGGTGAAACGTTTTAAAACAAGCACTACATTTCCATTTAATGAATTTTGCATCATGAAATTGTATATAATATTTTTATTACATTTAAATACATATTTTTTATTACATACATATATATATATTTTTATACTTTCTGTATATACACATATATGCAGTCACATAACATTCATCTTATTTCTGTTCTGTTTCTTTACTAACTACGTCAACCATTTATGAAAAATATTCAAATATATTTAAATAATTATTTTAAAAATGATTATGATGGTTCATCTGAATCAGATTCTGAACACTAAATCTCGTAATCTTTCAAATATATCTGAATATTTTTCATAAATGGTTGACGTAGTTAGTAAAGAAACAGAACAGAAATAAGATGAATGTTATGTGACTGCATATATGTGTATATACAGAAAGTATAAAAAAATATATATATGTATGTAATAAAAAATATATATTTAAATGTAATAAAAATATTATATACAATTTCATAATGCAAAATTCATTAAATGGAAATGTAGTGCTTGTTTTAAAACGTTTCACCTTTTATTAAACCGCTCAAACACAGTTACTTTAACAGACGTTTTAAACACATTATTATAGATTTTAAAATATTTCCCGTGGTTTCCTGGGTAAATGACTATTATTTCCTTCTTATTTCAACCTTAAATAAGGTGGGAAAAAATGTTTCACAGGTTTCCCAGCGGGGCACAAAACGGCCATTTTTAGACCCCCTCCTTTACAGACACATTTCGTGGGGTTTGAAGTAAAACTCTAACATCACTAGGCAATTCTACATGACCGTGTTTTCTTAGAATCAAAAGTAATTTGTTAGCACTGTTGTGTGAAATATTATCTTCCATTATTAATCTTTGTAAATCTGTTCGTAAAGTCGTTTCATCCATACAATCTGTGACATCTTCCAATGTCACAGGAGTGTCATTTTGTGATTCAATATGAGGTTCTTCATGTTTGCTTTCTACATGAGACTGTGAATCTAATGCATTTAATCCGTTTAGATCTGTCGGCAATGTAACATTTCTATACGAAATACAACCAATATTTACTGCTTCATCTACCGATTCATCTACCTCTTCATCTATCGATTCAAGTACTGGAGAAAGTGCTATGTTCCGAACAACTGATTGCAACAAAGGAGGATCTTCATGACAATTTAACGTATAATTTATTAACTGCTCCTTTCGTCTCCTAGATAAATACTAGGGCTCTGATTTTATTCCGTTTTTCGAATAAACGTTTAAACGTGAAACGTTTATCCGTTTACATTTTCTTCCAGAAAAACGTTTACGTTTAAACGTTTGGTAAACGTTTAGTAAACGTTTAGTAAACGTTTAGTAAACATTTAATAAACGCTTAGTAAACGCTTAGTAAACGCTTAGTAAACGTTTAGTAATCATCACTGAGAAAATTATACATTGTTATTTCGTGCGTGCGTGCATGCGTACGTACGAACGTGCGTGCATGCGCTCGCTCTCACTCGCGGATGTCGTCGATGATGCGAGCACGCGTGACAAAAACTTGTCGAACTGTGTCGTTCCCTCGTGCTTTTGTCTGCCCCTATTTGCTCCCCCCCCCCTCCCCCGCGTCAAAATTAGGACTCGCTATTATTTAAACAAAAACTCATTTACTCGTATATTTAGTAAGTACATTCATTTATGAGTAGAAGAGAGTGTTTTACAAAATTAACTATTATTTATATGCTTTATTTCATTTTAAGTCAAAATTGCATCCAAATCTGAACAAAAGAATACTTTTTTATACCGTTTTTGTTTAACAGTGCGTCATATTAACAACAATATGTAATAACAATAATCTAAAAACAATCACTAATTGTGATTCATTCTTGCTTTTATACCAGCATCCGAATGCGTATTCGTTTTGTTCCAAGTCCAAGAAGTGCAAGCAGCGCGAACAAATCTAATTACTTCTGATTTATTGAATAAAAATGACTAAAGTAACGATGAAAGTAACGAATTCGTTTCCGTTACTGTAAAAATGTGACGACGTCACCGGAAAGAAAGTAACGGTAACAATATTACAAATAATACATTACTTCCCAACTCTGACTATATTTGTAATAAATATTTTATTAATAAAGTACATTCAAAAATAAAACACTTAAGAAAGGGATAATAAACGTTTATAGAAAAACGTGAAAATATTCGGAAAAACGTTTTTAGTAAACGGATATGCTATAAATATACGTGTAAACGTTTAAACGTTTAAACGTTTATCAGGCCCTAGACTTAAAACACGTGTATTCGGAAAAACGTTTCCAATAAACGGATATGCTAATTATACGTATAAACGTGTTTCCGTTTAAACGTATAATAGCGAGCCCTAATAAATACCGTATATCGTTAGGCATGATGCAGGCAAGTTGTGGTCACTCACAGATAAAATGCTATACAAATATTACATTACGTTAAAAAATGGAAAAATAATAAAAAATAAAATAATGAAATAATAATAGACAGCATTAATCATACAAAAATTATAAGAATCATATTTCATAATATTTTTAAGCATTTTTTATTATTTATACATGTATAAACATAAAATTTATACATGTAGAGGAAAGTCCCCTATTATGAGATAGGCTCCTAATATGCGACAGCAAGGTTTCTACTAAACTAATAGGCCCTATCTGTTGGTTCCACCATGAACTTATTACCCTTGGGATAAAACCTATTTAGTGGAAAATTCATTGTTTGATCGTGAGTGTAGTCGTTGCAGAGAAAGAAATTGTGAAATTGGATGTTGTCAAGTGCCATGAATATGAGTCTTTAAACCTTGTTTATTATATAATTAATAAATATTTGGCAATAAGTTCTGCATGCAGCGATAGAGTAAGGTCGTATTAATAGGAAAATACGGGATATGTTGAGTTGTTCAATTGTAGAGATTAGATTTGGTGATCGCGAAACCGCAAGGCGTGGTGCTCGTAACATGAGATACTCAGGGTACTCCTGGGTTGCTGGAGTATGAAAGTTATTGTATAGTAATAAAAGAAGAGAAAATACTATATTAACGTTAAAGGAAGGTTTATACGAATTTATAAGACTGTGCTGACCTTGATTTGAGGGGGAAGGGTGGAGGGGGAAGATTAGGTACAATATTGAGTATAAGTGGGTTTACGATTATTGCAAATATGCTTCTCCATTACATTTGTCTTTCAAAAACTTTAAATAAAGTTTTTTAATTGCAATATGATGTATTTTGCACTTTATTAGCGATTTTTCGGGGTCTCTCATATTAGGAGCACATTTTGAAGCTGCCGAGATACTTTAACGTGTAAAGAGACCGTTCATTCAGCTCTGGTACATCAACACGACGACTCAGGCTCACACGTGCGCGAGTGCCGACCGCCACGTGTCTCAACGGCTCACGGGCGAATCACCACGAGCGAGGCAATTCATATAATTGCCTCGCGCATTAAAGACTTCTCACTTATACACTGCTCATCGTTTCTCAGGTCAGATTGTATATATTTTGACGCATTAAAGACGGCTCAGACTGTGGTCTGAGTTACACAAAAAACATAAAGAAAATTCGTTGACACCCTCCACGCGCGTCCTTCTCATCCCGCTACCATCGCCGGGATTAATCAGCGATTTCGCGAACACTTTTCAAACCATAAAACAATATTTAGAGTGTTACCAACTATATTTAATTAATATTGCATAAACATACTCTAAATTTATGATAAATACGCAATAAATTTATAATATATATTGCAACGTTAAAAAAATATATATATATATAAATAATTAAAAATGCTTAAAAATATTATCACCAAATTTTATGTGCAATAATGTGCACAACGTGTTCCAAGCTTCTGACATATATCACATACCTTCAAGTAGGTTATTTCTCGTACGAAGGCGAATCAAAGTCACGTCCTCGACCGTCTCTCGCCGGCGTCGCATTCTTTTACGAGCGACGGGCCGTCGCGCGCACGAGACACCCGCAAACGTGGTACACACAATCTCCCACGGACGGGCGCGGTCTTCTAAACGTATATCGTCGCGATCACGTCGCACAATCGTGACACGATGGCACTAGCTGAAGCGGAAAAAGACCTATATTGAGCAGGGTCCACATTATCGAGCAGAACCGCGAGTCGAACTTCGCCGCGAGCCGATCATGCGTCCACATTGTCGAGCCGACGGGCTCGCGTACTCACCCCACGAATCTGCAAGCATTTTAATAATACGCGGTTTGGCTCGCAGTGTTCCACCAAAGTCGGTATTTCGACGAAGACTTTTAGTTAAAGCTTCGAGCTAAACAAATAATGACAAAGGACAAAAAATGAACGATGAAAAAAAACGTGAGTAATTGCCCAGTCGCTGTATTTCATTCTATCCACGTATGTGCAGTCTACACGACTACTGATAGACAAAATGGAATGGCCTGATAAAAAATGTTTAAAATTAATTAGTGATTATGAGCAGAAAAGATTATTATATACGGGACGCTAAAAATCCCCAACATTATAACAATTAAAAAAATTCATATTTATATTTAAAATCGTATTTTTAACGTTGCAATATATATTATAAATTTATTGCGTATTTATCATAAATTTAGAGTATGTTTATGCAATATTAATTAAATATAGTTGGTAACACTCTAAATATTGTTTTATGGTTTGAAAAGTGTTCGCGAAATCGCTGATTAATCCCGGCGATGGTAGCGGGATGAGAAGGACGCGCGTGGAGGGTGTCAACGAATTTTCTTTATGTTTTTTGTGTAACTCAGACCACAGTCTGAGCCGTCTTTAATTCGTCAAAATATATACAATCTGACCTGAGAAACGATGAGCAGTGTATAAGTGAGAAGTCTTTAATGCGCGAGGCAATTATATGAATTGCCTCGCTCGTGATGATTCGCCCGTGAGCCGTTGAGACACGTGGCTGTCGGCACTCGCGCACGTGTGAGCCTGAGTCGTCGTGTTGATGTACCAGAGCTGGATGAGCGGTCTCTTTACACGTTAAAGTATCTCGGCAGCTTCAATCACTGCGATGGGCACTTTGTCCGTAGTTCCACTCGAGAAACGCACAGAGCACACGTCGTACGTCTACTCACAGCGCAGACATGTTTTCTCTCTTCCGAGGGAGAAGTTCGCGATGAGCGCGCCCGTGCTTGCGCAAGCTGCCGCGCCGATCCGGCCTGTCGATGCCCGATTGATGCTGCCATCTGATGAGATGGCGCAACGCGATAACGGAATCTCGAACATTCCGCCCGCCATCAGCAACCTTGTTGATGATTCCTTACTCTTGATCCTTTATCCTGATGAAATGGGTAATATGGCAAGCTTGGCAATTGGCCGGGTGAGCGTCGTGGTGGCCGTCTTGAGGGTAACCACCCTAGTAAGTCCATCCTTTCCGGGGTGCAAGGCCGTTACTCTTGCGAGTGGCCATTTGCACTGTGGAGAGCGTTCGTCGGTGAGCAGCACGATAGAACCCACCTTGATGTTGTTGTTAGGATGATGCCACTTGGATATCGCCTGCTGGCGTTGCAGATAATGAGCCGACCACTGTGCCCAAAAATGTTGAACATGCTGCTGGATGAGCTGCCACCGAGATAGTCGCGAGGTTGCCAGGTCGATCAGAGATGGCTCGGGTATGGTAGTGAGTGGACCTCCAATGAGAAAATGACCTGGGGTGAGCGCTGAGACGTCTTCAGGGTCGTCGCTCAACGGTTCCAAAGGCCTTGAGTTGAGAATGGCTTCTATTTGCGTAAGCAACGTTGTTAGTTCTTCCGTCGTGAGTAGAGTCTCCCCGATGGTCCGTCTCAAATGAAACTTCACGGACTTTACAACCGCCTCCCACTTGCCCCCCATGTGTGGAGCGCCTGGTGGGTTAAACTCCCATCTTGTGCCGTCAAGTTGCAAAACTTGAGCAATCCGTTGATGTTCTTGAGCGCCTTGGACGAACATTTTCTTGAGCGCGGCGTCTGCTCCAATGAAAGTTGTCCCGCAGTCCGAGTACATGGTCTGAGCAATTCCCCTTCTCGCTGCAAATCTTCGGAAGGCTGCTATAAATCCTTCTGATAAGTAGTCACTGACTACTTCGAGGTGAATTGCGGAGGTGGAAAAGCAGACGAACACGCAGATCCATTCCTTGTATGTTTTGGCACCTCGTCCTTTCCATGTCTTGATGGTGAGCGGTTCGGCATAGTCGACTCCTGTATGCACAAACGGACGTGACGGCGTAACTCGAGAGAGAGGTAGTTGGCCCATTAGTTGATGAGCACGGATCCCCCTCTGCCGGGCACACACGACACACCGTAAGATATGAGACTTTACTGGAGCCCGTCCGCCGATGATCCAGTATTGTTGTTTGACATGAGCCAATGTCAGCTGTGTTCCTCCATGCAGGGTGAGCGAATGAGTGTGCGCGATGATTAAGGTTGAGAACCGTGAGTGGCGAGGTAGAATCGCCTGATGTTTGTTGTCTTGAGCTAGTGCTGATTGGTTGAGGCGGCCGCCAACTTGGATAACCCCTTGAGCGTCTATGTACGCAGTCAATCGACTGAATGCGTGAGTAGGTGGTAGTCTCGAATTGGTCGTGAGCATCTTGATCTCATGCGTGAAGTAAGCTTGAGTAGCCTTGACCCAGAATAGTCTGGCCTTCTCCAAAGCTGAGTGCAAGTCCAGTGACTTGGCTCGGCACTTTCTCAAAAGAGAGATAAACCTGAAACAGAGAGCTGTTACTTTCAATAATTTATTGAGGGTTGAGTACCTATATATGAGGTCCCAGTGGTAGTCCGACTGAGATGTTGCTACATGTAGCGCAATGCCAGGACGAGCCTCATGAGTGCTCAACTCGTCCGACAGCGCGGGTTGTGATGGCCATGCTTCAGGTGTGAGTATCCACGGTGGTCCCGTCCACCATAATGAGTGGCTTTGGAGTTGAGAAGTAGTCAAGCCTCGGGATGCGCAATCGGCTGGATTGGATGTACCAGGTACGTATCTCCAGTGTGCCTTTGCAGTGAGATCTTGAATCTGAGAAACTCGGTTTCTCACAAAATCCTTCCAGCGCGATGCATGAGATTTGATCCACGTGAGTGTCACAACAGAGTCCGTCCACAGGTGAATTGCTGTAACGTTCAACTTCAAGGTGGCTTGAACGTATTGCATGAGCCTTGAGAGCAGCAGTGCTGCGGTGAGTTCAAGTCTCGGGATAGTGAGCCGTTTGAGCGGTGGTACCTTAGTTTTGGAGCACACCAATGAAATCGTGGCGCCGTTAGAGCCGCGGACGGTGATATATACGACTGCAGCCATTGCTAGTTGAGAAGCTTAAAAAAAGCCGTGAAATTCCACTGACGAGGTACTCCATGTGTTATACCATCGAGGTATTGAGATTCTGCTTAAGCTGGTGAGTTCCTTTCTGATGATGAGCCACCGTGATGAGAGCTGGGATGGCAGTGGTTCATCCCATCGGAGCTTATGAAGCCACAGCTCCTGCAAGAGCATCTTCGCCTTGATTACTACTGGTGATGCAAAGCCTAGTGAATCGAATATCTGAGCCACTTCAGACAAAACGAGGCGTTTGGTGAAATGATTGGTGTGAGATGAGATCCTTGTTGAGAATGTGAATGAATCTTCGTGAGGAAGCCATTTTAATCCGAGGATTTTGGTTGTGCAATCGTCAAATGCAATTTGTAAGCCCTGGTCCTTTTCTGCTTGAACCGCAGTGAGCACATCTTGATGAGTCGCGTGCCACTTTGATAATGGGAAACCGCCCGCCATGCACAAACTCTTTAGTTGCAATGCAATTTTTATCACCTGCTGAACTGTGTCGGCGCCTCCAAAAGTGTCGTCAACATATCGACCCTCAGTGAGTGGCGGCACTGCAAGGAGAAACTTGTGGCCTTCATCCTTCACCAGTTGCAGCAGTGTTCGCACTGCTAAGAACGGGGCACCCTTGGTACCATACGTGACCGTTGTTAGATAATTTTCCACTTCCTTGAGTTGTTTGTCGATCCAGAGGACCCGTTGTAAATTCCAGTCATCCTTATGTACGTTGATTTGCCTGTACATTTTGGTGATGTCAGTGGCCACTAAGTGCCGAAATTGTCGAATCCAGAGCAAAACGTCTGTGATGTCTAAATGCAACTTGGCTCCCGTGTACATGATATCATTGAGTGAGCGGCCGGATGTAGATGCACTCGAGCCATTAAACACCACCCGTAATTTTGTGGTTGCACTGTCTGGTTTGAGCACACCGTGATGTGGCAAGTAATATTGCGCGTGCTGGCTGGAAGCGGGTGAAGCCTCCGTCATGTGATTGAGCTCTCGATATTCTGTCATAAACTGATGATACAGGCGTCGATAGTTGTCATCTCGTGAGAATCTTCTGAGTAAGCCCTGCAGACATCGATGCGCAGTGTGATACGAATCACCAAGAGTATCAGGTGATGATTTTAGCGGAAGACGAACCGTGTATCGACCTGTTGAGTCCCGCGAAACAGTGCTCTTGTAATATTCTTCACATCGTTGCTCGTCAGGAGTAAGCTCATGATTGTTACTCGCAGGCACTTCTTCTTGTGTCCAGAATTTCGCCAGCAACTCGTCGAGAGCATCTTCTCTTTCCTGAATCGAGGCATGATGCACTGCAGCAGATGCCGATGATGATGTGTCGACAGGTCCGAGGACGAGCCATCCAAAAATTGAGAGCTGCGCAATTGGCATCAATGGATCTTGTTTGATGATGTTGGGCTTGATGATCTGCCCATATGAGTCAGCTCCAATGATGATATCCACTGGCCGTGGTGTGAGAAAGTCTGGATCGGCCAAGGTTAACTTGGTGAGATGCGGCCATTCCTGTGGTGCAGCGTTAAAGGATGGCAGGATGTTGGTTAACGTCTGCAGAATGTGAGCTTGAACGATGACGTCTGTTCTTGGTTGAAGTGAGCTGAGCTAGAGTGATGCAACTCCTCGAGTTTGAGTTCACTTTTTGCCACCAATTCCAGTAATGACAATGACAGAATGCTGTCGAGGAATGTTGAGCTGACGAACGAGTGATTCAGAAACGAAGGTGAGTTCTGAACCTGAGTCGATGAGAAGCCGTACGCGCTGAGTAGTCACAAATGAATTTATCTGAGCCAGGGCCGTAGCTAATAATGTTGAGTGTGATGAGCGGGCCGAAGACGATTGCACCATCTTCTTATTGAGAGGACGTGGCTGAGCTGGTGATCGGCTTCGCTGATGAGTTCGACTGCTGAGCCTCATGCAGCATCGTGTGGTGTCGGTTGGTGCACTTCTTGCACCCCCGTGAGCTCTTACATGAGCGGACGTTGTGGCGGCCGAGGCAATTAAAACAGAGCCTCCGTGAGATGACGAGTTTCTGTCGGTCGACCGGTGAGGGGTCCCTGAATTTGGTGCACGTCACAACGAAATGCGTGCCGTTGCAGCAGTCACACGGGTACACCGTGGAGCCGTCTGATGGTTCCGTGCGGGCCGGTTGAACTGCCGCATGTTGAGCTGTCGGAGAACGCCTGGATGTTGAGGCGACCGTGCTCCCTGAGCTGGCCGTGGACTCTATCCTCTCGAGTGCTCGTGCTCGAGAGGTGAGAAACTGCTCGAGCTGCTCGAATCGCGGATACTCGCGCGTGGCTCCTAAGGACGTCTCCCACTGCTCCTTCGTCTGGCGATCCAGCTGCCTGGACAGCTGGTACACCAGGATGCTATCTCCCAGATCCTGTGAGACGCCCAAGGCTTGCAGGCCCTTTATTCCTTCCTTGAAGGTGTTGAGCAGCTTGTCCAGTGATGCGGCGTTCTTTTGCACCGGTGTTGAGCTGGCAAAGAGCTGGTCGAGGTATGAGTGTATGAGCAGGCGCTTGTTCTCGTATCGATCGACGAGCAGTTTCCAGGATGGTTTGAGCGAGTCGGCAGTGAGAGGCAATCCGGAAATGAGCTGAGCAGGTGGACCTTCCAGTGAGAGCCGCAGATAGTGGAGTTTCTCCACGTCGGTGAGCCGTCGGCTGTCATAAATGACAGCCTTGAAGAGATCCCGATATGTGGGCCAAGCCTCGTACTCGCCCTTGAACGACGGAATGTTGATGTCCGGCAGTCTCGATTGAGACTGTGAGGGCTGCGCCATTTCAGACGCCGCCTTCGGAGCAAGCCTCTCCGCCAATGCGCCCTTGAGCTTCGCCAGAGAGCGACGAGCAGCCATGCACTCCTGCGCCTCCACGGCGAAGGCGTTCTTGGCGAAGTACTCATGAGCGATGAGCGCCGCCGGCCATGAGACCTCGAAATAGGCGTGTTCCTTAAGGAACGCCTTGTGCACTTCCTCGAGCTGGATCGAGAGCTGGAGGATTTCATCCACCGACGTGTCATCCGCGGTAGATGGCAACGTCTGGCTAATGGCCAGCACCGTCGCGATGCGGTTCATCTGCGTCTGCACCTTCAGCGTGAGCTCCGCGGACAGACGCACCGGTGAGGCCTGACGCTCTGACGTGCGCTTGTCGCCCGGCAGTTCGAGCAATGGCGGGGTCTTTCCGCCCGTCCCGGTTTTGGCGGGATCCGTCATGATGAGCCGTCCCTGAGCTGCGCACGATGAGAAACCTGAGAAACGTCGAGACACGTGTAAGAAATGCTGCACGAGACGAGAACGTTCGAGGAATGCGAGAGAAAAGCGCTATACGAAGCGAGAGTCATGTACTGAGCACGTGATAATGTTTATAAGACACTCGCGAGAGCGCGACATATTTGTATAACACTCGCGAGCGCGCGTGAGGACGTCTATACGTCACTCGCGAAGACGCGATAATGTCTACGTGGCACTTCGGGAAGGGCATGCCCTTTTCACATGATCTGTGTCTGAGTTACACCATACATTCCACGCATCCGGCTCGAAGGACCAAATGTTCGCGAAATCGCTGATTAATCCCGGCGATGGTAGCGGGATGAGAAGGACGCGCGTGGAGGGTGTCAACGAATTTTCTTTGTTTTTTGTGTAACTCAGACCACAGTCTGAGCCGTCTTTAATTCGTCAAAATATATACAATTTGACCTGAGAAACGATGAGCAGTGTATAAGTGAGAAGTCTTTAATGCGCGAGGCAATTATATGAATTGCCTCGCTCGTGATGATTCGCCCGTGAGCCGTTGAGACACGTGGCTGTCGGCACTCGCGCACGTGTGAGCCTGAGTCGTCGTGTTGATGTACCAGAGCTGGATGAGCGGTCTCTTTACACGTTAAAGTATCTCGGCAGCTTCAATTCAATCACTGCGATGGCACTTTGTCCGTAGTTCCACTCGAGAAACGCACAGAGCACACGTCGTACGTCTACTCACAGCGCAGACATGTTTTCTCTCTTCCGAGGGAGAAGTTCGCGATGAGCGCGCCCGTGCTTGCGCAAGCTGCCGCGCTGATCCGGCCTGTCGATACCCGATTGATGCTGCCATCTGATGAGATGGCGCAACGCGATAACGGAATCTCGAACAAAAAGGATTTAAGCTTTGAATACAAGGAAATAATAAAAGCACGCATATGTATACACATATTTAGACGTCTTTTCCTGTTCTCATACTTTTTTTTATAAGAAGAAATAAGTAAATAACTCGAATGTGATAGTGACATGTGCAAAAAAAAGATGACGACATTATTGGCATCTCTGCGAAGAAAAAAAGCAAAAATAAAAAAGTATGGAAACAGAAAAAGGTGAGTGAATATGTGTATATGTGCTTTTATTATTTTCCTGTATTCAAAACTTAATTCCTTTTCAAACCATAAAACAAAATTTAGAATTAATATTGCATAAACATACTCTAAATCTGTGATAAATACGCAATAAATTTATAATATATATATTGCAATGTTAATAAATACGATTGTAAATATAAATATGCATTTTGCATACATGTATTAAGAATTTATATAAATTTTATTATAAATTTCGATACGAGATTTGACTTCAAAAAATTTTAACTCGTGTTCGCGGTTCGCGATAAAGTTCGATTTGAGATTCGTTTGTAAGTTCTGTTCGAGATTCGGTTCGGGGCTCGGCTCGCAGTTCGGTTCGATAATGTGGACCCGGCTTTATCAGGCCCGGTTCTAGCGGAAGGCAAACGCGTGCCCCGTACGTGGGCGGCCGATTCCCTCGGTAGCGATCGGTCGTTCCGCGTAATGGACCCTCTCTCTCTCTCTCTCTCTCTCTCTCTCTCTCTCTCTGTCTCTCCTGGCATTATGACATCGACAATCGTATTCATTACGGCCGATTCGATCACTGTCAGCAGCAGGCAAGTAGATACCATCGAGAGCCGTATATCGATATTCATTATCTATTACGTTATCCCGGATGATCGGGTGCTCGATCATTCGCCAAATGCATTCGTATACGCCATAAATCAAGCGCCGCGAAAATATTAACTCTCTCGACCGCACACGTGACACGGATATTTCACGATGAAGCGATCCGCACGTGTGTTACTTTACACCGCGTTACAGCGCGATTGCAGTTTTACTTCGGACGTTAATGGATTGGTGTAACTCGGTTACGGATTATTCGTTCAGTGGCCGTTGTTCCGATAAAAATTTTTCCTTTTCAGAAGACCGCGCGGCCGATTATTATTATTTTCAGTCGCGACAATTAAGCGGACAGTGAAATATTATTCGGCCAATAAGGAAATATAAAATCATTCGGTAATAGAAGAATATCTGTACGGTGCGTGTGCGCAATAATGATAATAAGATCAATATCGTCCGTGATATTCATGATAAACATCGATAAAGTAATTATTAACCGCGAGATATAACAACCCGATTAAATTTGCTTTAATATAGTAATTAATGTTCCAATTAATATTCTGGAAACATCGCAGACACGCAATTCGATATTTTATCTCCAATATCGAAATTAATATCCACATCACAAACTGTTAACGAACATATTCGTTTTACTTCGAGCGGGAATTTAGGCTTCTAAAAAAAATAAATTGTAACCTCCGATTGAAGTTCAAGATCTATGCATTTACGTTCGGTAACGTTATCGAGAAATTTACACGGCGTGTCAAAAATGAGATCCGAAGGATTATTAAGAGGATTAAATGAAGTCGTCGTACGGCGAAATTAATCGACCTGTTCTACGGGTGCGACGTAACAATCACGGAGAGGAGAATCACCTGTTAATTGCTAGTCGCTGGTTGCACACGTGCACGACACGACTTAGCATAATACGTATATATGTATATGGGGCATTCCACGCCAAGTGTCCCAACTGAGAAAATCAGCCGTTTTCGACGGGCTGTTTTAAACGCTTGTTTCTAAAGTTCCACGTCGGATAAATACACAACTTAGTAGTGGTTTTTATTCGTCTTTTTATGCGCTTTCCGATGGTAAAAAGTATTTTTTATTTTATTTAAATTTTCATCATGATTTTTTAGTTTAAAAAATAAAAATTGATTTTTCTCGAATTTCGGTATTTTTAATTTTTTTTTAAGTAGGCTCAAA
The DNA here is from genome assembly GCF_030848795.1 of Temnothorax nylanderi. Lineage (NCBI taxonomy): Eukaryota > Metazoa > Arthropoda > Insecta > Hymenoptera > Formicidae > Temnothorax > Temnothorax nylanderi. Next base: position 45,139 of record NW_027249948.1, read on the forward strand.
TGAAAGCTCGTCTTTTTTCCTATAAAATTCCATTGTTTAAATTATGGGACGGTTAGTTCTACAGTCTGAAAACTGCAAAATAATGCGCGCGCTCGGGAGCTCCCGCGCGCGCGGCGCGGTGCTGCGGCACGATGTTACGCGTTGGCACTCGTAGGTTTATACCGCATAATGTTATAAAAAAATATAAAAAATAATTTAATTAATTGCTATAATTGAAATATATTAAAATGTATGTGATAAAAAAGTAGTTCAAACACATAAATTATGTTCATTTCATAATTTGTAATAATCTGTTTGTATACAATTTATGGAGGATTTGATTAAAATTTCGTCCAAATATCATACAAAACATATTTAATAAAAACGACACAGAAATATACGAGAATAAATAAATTAAAATGTACGACATCCAAATCAATCTTTGCGAATACGAAGCCTGCCGAACTGTTTCCCGCAAGAGCAGTAGCACGCGATTTACTATAAGGGACCGAGCCGTCGGCTGAGTAAAGAATCACTCTTTCCCAGTGTTAAAATTCGACTTGCATTGTATTTGAGCAGATTTAGTTTTTCTCTGGATTTGGCTTTATACGATATTACTTTAATTAATTTGACTGTACATGAAGGTAAAAACATGTCAGCAAAAAGTACTTTTAGCGCTTGTTTAAACTCTTTTGATTTGCAAGATCATAAGAAAAATAATGATTTAAGACCAGCTTCAGCATCCCTTCGTGAAAAATTTCCAAACTTGATCAAACAAGATTCACTGTTATGTTCACGATGTCGGAAAAATTTATCGACATCAGATCCTTCATCGACTGAATGCAATGTCCAACCTGAAATAGATTCCAAATGCAATAATAAGTGCAAAGATGAGTATCATGCAGCAGGTGTTGAAGTTCTTCAACAAATTATTGATAAGTATAAAAACTCTTCCAATTTATCGGAAAAGATTTTATTACTTACTCTTGCGCCAAAATCATGGAGCCGTAAAAAAATAATGATGGAATTTAATGCTTCTGAACGTCAAGTTAAGAAAGCAAAATCCCTTGTAAATCAAAGTGGCATTTTAACATCTCCCAATCCAAAATTAGGAAATCCGTTACCACCGGAAACTATAACTAGTGTTCAACGTTTTTATGAAGATGATGAAAATAGCCGTTTGTTGCCTGGAATGAAAGACTTTGTGTCTGTGAAACAAAATGATGGATCCCGAAAACATGTACAAAAAAGATTATTACTTAGTAATATAGCAGAGTTATTTGAACGTTATAAAACTGAGTTCTCAAATGTTAAAATCGGATTCTCAAAATTTGCGCAACTCAGACCTCAACATTGTGTTTTAGCTGGACAAAGTGGTACCCACACAGTATGCGTTTGTGTTTATCACGAAAATGTGAAATTAATGTTAGAGGCGATAGATTTACAACATTTAACTGAAAACACTGATGTTGTCCTAAAAGATTATCGAGACTGTTTAAATCTTATCAATAATCCTTCGTAATCGTGCCATTTAGATCAATGCAAATCTTGTCCGGGTAGCAATTTATTCAAGGAATGTTTAACGAAATTGTGTTCAGAAAACTGTATCGATGAAATCAAATTTTAAAAGTGGCAACAAACCGACAGAAGTGCTTTAGTAACCGATGTAGCCGAAAGTGATGATTTCATTGAAAAACTCTGTCAAGGAATGGAAGCTTTAAAATCCCATTTGTTTTATGCTGAACAGCAATCGAAATTTCTGAAGCACCTCAAGGAAGGATTGGTACCGGGAGAATTTTTAGTGCAATTTGATTTTGCCGAGAATTACGCTTTCGTAGTGCAAAATGCTGCCCAAGCCTTTCATTGGAATAATGACCAGGCATCAATATTTACTGTAGTTATTTATTTCAAGCACAATAACAAATTAATGCATAAAAGCATGGTAATTATCTCTGATAATTTAAAACATAATACCGTTGCTGTATATGAATACCAAAGAATAATTATCGGTTACTTGAAAAAAAACTACGCACCGGTAAAAATATATTATTTTTCAGATGGGGCAGGGCAGCATTTCAAGAACAAATATAATTTCGAAAATTTAAGATTGCACAAACAAGATTTCGGAATTAATGCAGAATGGCACTTCCATGCTACCGCCCATGGAAAGGGACCATGTGATGGTCTTGGTGGCAATTTAAAGCGTCTGGCTGCAAAAGCTAGTCTTCAGCGTTCATCAAGCAACCAAATACTTTCACCACATGATTTATATGTATGGGCCCACGCAAATTTCAAAGAGACTGAAATTGTGTTCAGTTCTAAAGAACGTTATATGGCAGTGCACTTAGAATTAACGCAAAGATTTAACAATGCAAAACCAATATCTGGGACATTGAAATATCACGCATTTATTCCAGATTGTGGACATTTGAAAGCTAAATGTATTTCCACTTCAGAACAATACGAATTATATCCCAAAAAGAAGTCAAAAAATGTAAAAAAGAAGGAGCCGCTTTTAAAGAAGCAAAAAACTTCCCAAGCATAGTGAGAGGCGAGGGGACTCACTGAAATAAAGCACCCCGAACAGTAAGAGGCAAGGGGACTCACTATAATAAAGCACCCCAAAGGTGGCATATTTCTACTACGTCCACGCCGTTGTCACTGGGTAATGCTAAAAGTAGATGCCAAATAAGATAAATGTTATTAGCAATATAAAAAAGTAAATGTAATAAAACTACAGAATCGATAATGTTTTTGGTGAAAACAAAACATCGATAACATTATGCGGTATAAACCTACGAGTGCCAACGCGTAACATCGTGCCGCAGCACCGCGCCGCGCGCGCGGGAGCTCCCGAGCGCGCGCATTATTTTGCAGTTTTCAGACTGTAGAACTAACCGTCCCATAATTTAAACAATGGAATTTTATAGGAAAAAAGACGAGCTTTCATTTGAGCCTACTTAAAAAAAATTAAAAATACCGAAGTTCGAGAAAAATCAATTTTTATTTTTTAAACTAAAAAATCATGATAAAAATTTAAATAAAATAAAAAATACTTTCTACCATCGGAAAGCGCATAAAAAGACGAATAAAAACCACTACTAAGTTGTGTATTTATCCGACGTGGAACTTTAGAAACAAGCGTTTAAAACAGCCCGTCGAAAACGGCTGATTTTCTCAGTTGGGGCACTTGGCGTGGAATGCCCCATGTATACTTTGAAAAAAATGTGCAATAATATTTCTAATAAAATGATTATTAAATATTTATATTTGTCCCTTTCCTACGCAAAAACATGTATGTCTTTTGCACATACTAATTCCAGAAAAGGTTTTTAAATTAATTTCAAGCAAAAGCAAATAAAACAGTTTGTTTTTGCTTAGAATTAATTTAAAAACCTTTTCTGGAATTAGTATGTGCAAAAGGCAAATTATAAATTAATTAATATACAATAAAATGTACTATAACGGTTACACTGCAGTTATATAACAATAATGCTTTACATTATATTACTGCTATATAAATGTTATATAACACCGCTATTAGGGTGATTCAAAAAAACCTTCTTTTTTTATTTTTCGTGATACACCCCAAAATATCAAAGCTTACCTAAAAAAAGAATTTTCCTCAAAAGGGGAGCAAAATCGAACAAGTTTTAGAGGTCGCTACCAGCGATTTTCAATATTTTCGATTAAAAAATCGGTTTTTTTTTTCAAATATTCAAAATTGCATAACTTTTCGAGTTTTAATGATAGAGGCATGAAATTTTCAGGGAATCTTCGTCAATTCATGTAGTTTATGAATATTGAGTTAAAAAAATTTATTTTCGGAAACAATTTTTTTACGTTTCTTTTGTTTATAATAAAAAAATAATTGTCTATAACTAATAGGCGCCAGCGATCTGGGACTTGGTTTTGATTTTAAATTACATCTAGGTAATCCAAAAACACATTTCAATAATCAAATGCTTGAACATCGGTGAATTTGTTGCTAAAAATTTGTTTTAACAACAAATTAAAAAAACCACGTTACCCGTAATGTAGAAATAACGCATGTCATAATCTTTATTTAGGTGTCTGTATTGCATTCCAACTTTTGTTGTCAAATTTAAGTTGATAGAATAATAAATTATCCAAATGCTACATATTCAATAATTGTTTTTTTACTGCGACTCATATTTGTAAAATGGATAGATTAATAACAATGTTACTTTTTTTGTAATTTGTCATAATAATTTTATTTTCAAAGAACAATAAGTACATCTTACAGTTTCGATCAAAAAACTTATAGCACATTAATTGTTTCATGTTACACGGTTATAAGTTTTTCACATTTTAGGGAACGGGCCCTTACGCTTTAATTTTTCTCAATAGCATTAATAATTGTTTTTTTGTTTAAGTTTGGGATATTTTTTCGATGCTTTACGACTCCAAGTATTATTGCTTTACTTGGAGTCGTAAAGCATCGAAAAAATATCCCAAACTTAAACAAAAAAACAATTATTAATGCTATTGAGAAAAATTAAAGCGTAAGGGCCCGTTCCCTAAAATGTGAAAAACTTATAACCGTGTAACATGAAACAATTAATGTGCTATAAGTTTTTTGATCGAAACTGTAAGATGTACTTATTGTTCTTTGAAAATAAAATTATTATGACAAATTACAAAAAAAGTAACATTGTTATTAATCTATCCATTTTACAAATATGAGTCGCAGTAAAAAAACAATTATTGAATATGTAGCATTTAAATAATTTATTATTCTATCAACTTAAATTTGACAACAAAAGTTGGAATGCAATACAGACACCTAAATAAAGATTATGACATGCGTTATTTCTACATTACGGGTAACGTGGTTTTTTGAATTTGTTGTTAAAACAAATTTTTAGCAACAAATTCACCGATGTTCAAGCATTTGATTATTGAAATGTGTTTTTGGATTACCTAGATGTAATTTAAAATCAAAACCAAGTCCCAGATCGCTGGCGCCTATTAGTTATAGACAATTATTTTTTATTATAAACAAAAGAAACGTAAAAAAATTGTTTCCGAAAATAAATTTTTTAACTCAATATTCATAAACTACATGAATTGACGAAGATTCCCTGAAAATTTCATGCCTCTATCATTAAAACTCGAAAAGTTATGCAATTTTGAATATTTGAAAAAAAACCAATTTTTTAATCGAAAATATTGAAAATCGCTGGTAGCGACCTCTAAAACTTGTTCGATTTTGCTCCCCTTTTGAGGAAAATTCTTTTTTTAGGTAAGCTTTGATATTTTGGGGTGTATCGCGAAAAATAAAAAAAGAAGGTTTTTTTTTAATCACCCTAATGAACATTTAATGGAAGACACGTCTCTATTTCAGATAAAGAAAAGAAAGTATGTTTATATGAGGCATCTACAACATAAGCTTTATAGTGCGATTTATACTGAACAGTTATCAATTCCTGACATAAAAACATGCATTGAAATTTATTTTCTCGATGATAAAAAATGTTAATAATTTTAAAAAATATAGGAACATTTTCTTCATTATCGAAAAATATTACATTGTATTTATTGAATCTTATACCGTTTTTTTTAAACCAAGATATTTCATAATAGTTATCTAATTTACAAGACAAACCGGGTATTGGGCACCTTGCATTAATATTTAGTATTTTTCCAATCTCTATTTTGTCGGATAAACCTACTTTTGACATACATCTATGAAGAAAGTTTAATTGATTTTTTTTAGCTAATGTTAATGGCAAATTTCTTCTACTTTGTACATTAGTTGCATTCTTTTTGAGCTCTTGATGTTTTGCTTCAAAACGCATCCAAGATAAATGCATGAGTGGTCCAATTTGTTTTATTATGTTTGGATAATGTAATAAAAAGTGATGTTTAGGTTTAAGAGATGAATTAAATAAGAAAAGATACATGTCATGGTGTTCACTTATTAAATATTTTAAATATTGTAATGCATTACTCGATATCTGTGTCAACGTAACTATATCATTTATTTCTTTAACAACTAAATAAAATTGCCAAACTTTATCCTCTTTTGGAATTAGATCACCAATTATTAGATTGAAGTTTCTCACTAGACATAGCATTTCTGACGCCGAAAAGATAATACAGCCATTTGCTAAATGTTCTTTACTTATTAAAGGTGGTTTATTTTGTTTATAGTTATTATAAGAAAAATATTTAATTTGAGTTTAATGAGTTTAACGTTGTTAATGAAAAATATTTTTGTTGTATAAAATAATGTATAATTAAAGCCATGTCATAGCGATAAACACCTTCAAATAAATCGTGCATAATATCACAACTTATATTTACATAAACATGAAAATGATCAAGGTCATTCCATATACATTCCTCTTTTATTCCAAACTTATTATTTTCCATATGATCTGTATAATCTGTTACTTGTCTGATAGAGCCTACTTGTAAATTAATTCGTTTCTTAATACTTTCTTTGTTTTCAGTACAGAATCGGCAACAGTAATTTGCTGAAAAATTTTCAGGGTAACCAAAAATGGAATAATTCCTAGATTATCTCCAATAATAAGTATTACCACAAAAAACACTTTTAATGTTGTGCCATTTAATTCAATAGATAATAATCCGTTAGTTTCTAAATCTTTTAGTTCTGTAATTAAATTGTTAAAAACTGATCTATTTCCAAATTCTGTACGATCTTGACTGTGAAACAACATTGCAAGAAAAATATTTTCTATTCGACTGGCATATTTTGGAGTCACAGAAACAATTGTAAAATATATTGCACCTAATTTATATATGCCTGCGTGACTTCCAAGTGGATTGCACGTCTCATAGTCATCAAAATACAATATTAAAGGCATTACTATTTTATTTAAGTATTTTGAAATAATTTCTTTCCATATTTCACCTTGAAGGATAGTAGTTAAGGGATCATTTGGTAAAATGTTATTCTGATATTGCAGTATTTCATCAAATACGTTGGGAATTTCTAAGAAACTTTTTAATGTATTCTTTATAGGAATATGAACAGCCGTGCGATTTTTTAATATCACAGAAACTTTATTATTTTTGCTACATTCATCGGTACTAATTCCAATAATATGTTCAACTGGTTGAATAAAGTTTTCATGGGTTGAAAAATATTTGAATCGTTTGTAGTCTGTTCCAAACTGATTGAAAGACGTTAATAACATTTCTATCATCGTTTTTATTTTTGATTTAATAGCGTAAGTATCTGTATCTTTTAATGCGTGGTCAATACAATTTATTATAATACTAATAGAACCCGAAGAAAAAATTTTTATTAAATTTTGTATTATTTCTTGAACTATCGATCTATTTAATAACAGATTGGAATGAATACTGCTAATAAGCTCTACACAGATTTATTTAAGATATTAGTAAATTCTTCAAATTTAGATTGTATGTCAAAAGTCTCTTCCTGTATATTTTCAGTTTTATCAGTAGAAACAGTATCATGATTAGAAGAAGAAATAGAAGATGTTAATTTTTCAGTGTTTCTATTTGTTTGAGACAAGTTACTATGTTTCTGAGAAATCACGTTACTATGTTTCTTAGAACTCTGCACTAAGTTACTACGTTTATGAGGACTTACTAATTGTAAGTTATGTTTAGTTTTAATATGTTGTTTATAGACGTATCTTTTGTGAAAGGATCTTTTACAATCTGTTACCGGACAAACGTAATTGTCTTCAACATTATGCATATAATCTAAGTGAAAAACAAATTTATGTAATGCATGAAATTTTTTTCCACAAAAATAACAGTCCATTTTTACATTCAATACTTAAACTATTCTTTACATACTTTTAAAATATCTTGTATGTAAGGAATTGATTTATCAAATTCAGTTTGAATTTTATAAACTGACCTTTGTATAAGCAAATACAAATGTTCTGCTTGTACAGGGTAACACATATAAGAGGTGTGGAATAGTTTAAATATTGTATCAAACGCTTTCATTACACTTTCAAATTGATACTGAATAGTAAAATCTATAATAATATAAATTGTTCTTATCTCGTATAGAGACGGCCCTTCGGTAAGTATGTAAGGTTGAACTGCGTAGGATTGTTTTCTGTTAAGAGATTTTAGGTTTTTGCATCTCCACTACACGTCCAATATTATTTGGTGACTAAAAAATAAAAATAGATTAATAAATTTAATTAAGTTGAGTATGACATATATTTATTATGATAGGCCATCAATATCTTTTCCTTAAGAAATTAACTTCTTTCTATATAGTCACAAATATGTTAACTTTCTTTAAAATAAATACAAAAATATATTTGATTGATCTATTATTATTAAGTTTGTTGTAGATCGCGAAATATATAGAAATTTAACTCTGTAACAGTAGAAAAGAGTGCGAAATAAGAATATTGTATAAGTGCAAAATAGTTTTTAAATTATTTAAAAGTGTGTATGTATTAAGTATTTTAAATTAGCAGAATACGACACTTTACAGTAAATTTTATACAGCCGTTCAATTATATTTTAACCAACAATAAGTTGACCAAATAGGATTGTGATAGTCATTTCAATCAAATAAAAGTTAATGTGTACACTTGTTCGCAATGTAACAGGTATTATTTGTGTAACGGGGTAACAAAAAAATTATATAATAAAAAAATTTGTACAAGAATGAAAACTAATGTACACGAACTTTTTAATACTCAGTGATTAAATTGTTGAAACTGACAAATTGTTTAATCGTAAACGTTATGGCATGAGAATTGTTAAAAAAATATAAAATAATAATATAGATATATTTAATAAAACTTTACCTTACAGTGTACAATAATTGCCTCGATACTTTCTATTGTTGAAAACTTCCACTGTTTACGACCAGAATCTGTTTCAATTAAAATTCTACCCTTAGGTGGAACTATATTAGCCAGTAAATAAATATCATTAATAAAACGACCATCTAAAAGTAAAAAATATATATAATATTTTTTAATCTATTTTATTAACAATAGATACTAGATTAAAGTATTGATTAAAAAACGGCTCAAAAAGATAAGATGTTTAAAGAGTAACTAGAAAAGGAAAGAGATTGTGTAGCATGCGTTATCTGTGGTAGTAGTTGGCGAATAAAGAGTGGTGCGATGAAACGATCACAGATGGCGGCAGAGGTACCGTTACCGTTTCATCTGCGATATTACGTATTGATGCGCACTCGCGACGCAGACCGCGTTGCGCCCCAGTAACTGAACACGTAGCGGCGGAGTGATACAGCGCTTGCGTGATCGGGCCGGTACGTGCGTGCACTCGTGCAGCCCGGCGAGCGGGCATTCGTTTTCCATCAGTAGTAGGAGACGGATCTCTCGGTTACATTCCATTGTATTGTCGGTCGAGTTATACGAGTTCTCGATCGTGGCTATTATCAAGCCATTGTAAAGGTTAATATTCGTGGTTACCGCGACACGTTATTGAAACAAGATTCACGAGAAGACAGACACTCAAAGATTGAGATACGAATACGAAGGACGACCGTAGCTATTGCTACGTCGTCACACGGACAAGGAACGATACGGCCATTTTGGGACGTTCTCAACTGTAATTTCGGCAGTGGTCTCTATGACCATCAATACACGGAATATTGGCAATAGACAAGGAAGGCCTCAGCAAGCAGGTAACTTCCTCAGATCTCTGACGAATCATCGATCACTTTGGGTCGCTAGCAAGCAGTCTAGCGTATGATGAAGGAAAACGGTCCTATCATCTTTTACGATCTTTGATTGCAGAGTTCTGGAAAGAACAATGAGAGGAATACTTCCCTTGGTAAAGACGGACGGTACATGTACCTTATAATCAGACTGAGCTCAGTTTAAATTCCTTAAAGTTACTAATTGTGTGGTTGCAACCCGAGTAAATAGTCAATGATCTTTTCTGTAAATAGCGTAAATTCACATTGTCGAAATTGATTACTAAAAGAGAAACGTAATTACGATATTCACTTGAATCCTGCGTTACACTTGCGTTTATTGTGGTTCAAAACCGCTACTATTGATACGTCTTGCGTTGATAAGATAAAACTTATCTGCATATTATTAATTATTACTTGATTGAATTATCTCTTCATCTTTAACTGAGTTTGATTATTACACGCTGTATTACTTATTGGATATTATTCTTTTATTGCTAGAATTAATGTGTCAATCAATATATGAAGGTGCGTTACATTTGACTTGTAGAATTACTTAGAATATGCGGTCTTATCGTAATTCTTTACCCATTTAATAAAATAGTCAATACTCTTTCGAGCATATAGAATGTTATATTATTCAATCACTTTATCTCAAATGATTATTCTCGGATTATCAGCAAAGTAACGCATTACTTCATTTATGATTATTTCTTGTATTATATTCAATGATGTTGATTCGTATTATATTCTTTATGTGTGTCTAATATGAACGATCCTTGTTTGAGATAGATTAATTCTGGATTACACTTGACTACGTCAAGATGTTCAAAATATGAGCAAACATGAGGTCTATTTTCTTTTGATGATCCTTATTATTTTATACAGGATTATAATATTGATTTCTGCTCAAGAAAGGATTATTCACTAATGATTATTCTCTTTTATTGTGTTTATACAGATTATTATCTCTTATGTAAAAGAAGCTTATTATTTTGTGAGAAATCTGAACACGTTACTAATGTTTGAGACTAAATATGTGATACACACATATATTGAATGTGATGTAAACTTGCTTGGTACGAAAAGTGAGTACAAAAATACACAATCTCTTTGCCTACACAATTCTAGAGTGATGTGTCGTTCCCTCATTCTATTTTCTTGAGCCCAGGCTCCTGCGTGAGCTTGTACATTAAACATAAGAACTATATGTTTTGTATTATTTTTTATATACATACCTTCAGAAATAGTTCCACTCTGTCTGTTATGTATTAAATTTTGTATATTTGTTTCTGTTTTTTTGTTTGTATTTAAAATTTTGTCTATAAAAGATTTCCAACCTTCGTATAGTTTTAAATTTTTATCAGGAAACAGTAGATCAAAATCAATATTAATCTGTAAAAAATATAATTATTAATATAAACTGTGTAATTATTTATATAAACTGTGTGAGACACTGACTGAAAATTCCTTACCAAACATTCTGCCTTATCTTTATGTTTTAAAGGAGCCCACTCCTTAAGAAACGCATGAAAATTAGTAGTTTTTGAATTTTTTCTTACTTCAAAAGTTCTTCTCCATTTTTCAATGACTTCATCCCAAGGTTCTATATTGTATTTTAACCATAAGACATCTGATTTTATATCTGAAAATATTTATATTTTATTTATTTAAAAAATATCTTTATCATTGTTTATAATAAATGTTATATCTATAAATATTTTTTTTATTTCTTGAATTTTCAGTTTACCTTGATCCAATATTATTTCTTCTACTTCATCTGAACTTTCGCTTTGACATTTTCTTTTTCGTACAAATTGTTTATCGTCACTTTTATATAATATGTTTCTGCATTTGTCAACCAACTTTCCTCTGGCC
>NW_027249949.1:0-56641 GCF_030848795.1 Temnothorax nylanderi
GTTGAATTAATCCACTTTCTCCTGAATTGACGTAACCAATTTCCATTAAAAATCAAGTTTAGCCTACCGAATATCATCAGAATTTTACCACTAGAAGGAAAAATTACTGCGATATAATAAAAAAGATGTGCCAGGCAAATGACGCGTAATTTTATGACATTACCTTTTCTCAAGTGAAATACACGATTACGATTGTATCACGCTCAAAACAACCAACCACCAACAATGTAACAACACACTGATGTCCAATTCTTGAAATCTCCACACCAGACTCCCATTGAATCGATGCAACATGGCGGAACCGCGGTAAAATTCAAATGTGCAATTTACTCCATATGTCCGGACCAAGTTTGAAGCTGGTTTTTTCGGTTCCAAAGGGAGATTTATGTTTAATAATGATGTTAAAATCTTAGTTCTATATTATGATTGAATGAACAAGGGGAATTTTCAATTGAGTTTGCAATGGAGGGAGTAAGTGTAACTGGAATAGAGAATTTTCGACAATGGACAGGCCAGGTAACTGACATTTTTAGGAGTTTCTGCATGTTTCCATTGGATAAGCCACTCCCCAATTAACAGATTATTGTGCGATACTTCAAATACGATGCAGTAGTGAACTTTCACAACGCTTGCTTACCCTCCTCTCAATGATGAACATATAACAAGCTTGGACAGTAAAAACGCTATTACGTAGAAACACCCATATAAGTGCCTTATATCATGAAGCAATAGTAAGTTTTTACTAACCCTTACCAACGTCAAGGTATCAGTCATAAAAAGGGTTTGAGGTTATATATATTTAATGTTTTTGTTTTTAATATTTTTTAGAATTTTTTCTTACATTTTATATTTTTTATTTTAAAATAAGAAACAAAAATTAATTTACATTGTACATAATTTTTTACATTTTGATGCGTTCTTGTATGTTTGAATAAGGAATGAAAAAAAAAACACTTTTTATCGTTCTTTATAATTGATCAATAGTGATTTGCTCCTTCAGATAATTCTGTACTTTTTTATCTCGTTTTATTCTTATGCTACTAATTAATGGGTCAGAGGAAATTAGAAGATGATGCATTATGTCTTCGTTGCTGGTTTTACGTGAACACATTCTACTATTATTTGCTCGAGCATTTCTGAAGACCTTATTTGTTGTTTCTTGCGCTTCTTCTGATAGGCTACCAATCGGTACACCTAATGCTCTAATTATCTTGTCACCATGGATTAAAACTTTATGCACAGAAGGAGACATATTGTACCAGAAATAAAATTGTAAATACAATTTAACTGTCTGTGTATTGTATTCTTTAAATTTAATGCAATCAATTTCACATCCACTAGCAAGTACTTGCAAAATATCTCTGAATCTTTTTATTAAAGTCTCTTTTAATCCAGTCACTTCAGCTACAATTTGAGGATGTGAGAAGAAACATCTAGCTACGTTACCAGTATTTGTTATTCCATAACCTTGCTTTACTACGTCTACTGTTATAGAACGTTTAGATTTAAGAGATTTTTGAATAATTTGTTTTTTTTTGTTTTAAAATTTTATTATCTTTCAATGCATATGATTTTTTGAAATCTAAATTATATACGATGTGTAATAAACACTCCATAAAACGGATCCAGCAATGTTCGGGAAACTTGGTACGTGTTGCTGCGATTTCCCCAACGGCGGCTGATTCAGCCTTCTTTGAAGGCTCGGTCGTCAAGATATGATGGTCGAACAGTTAATTAGACTCAGGCTGCAGTTAATAAAGTCACAGAATTTACTATGGCTGACTGTACAATTCAAGACTTCCGTCGTAAACGCTAGTCTGGCGACAAGTGAAGTGATCGGCTGGTTCTTCTCTCGACCAACGACGTTTTTCGAGAAATCGTATATTTGATTCGTAGAAAACGGGATGACGTTTCGCGGAACGTCACAAGTAGAGGGAGACGAAACACACGCTCTAATTGCGCGGTCGCTTACACGCGACATAGACTAAGATCGCCAAATAAAAGGGAGGGGAGTCCGCATTCGCAGTGCCGACTTGTCGTTGGGAAACGAACACATTTTCAATCAAGCAATGTAGAGTAGAAAGTCCAATTTTATAACTATTTTCGTCACATGGCAAACTTCTAATAAATGATAAATTATCAAGAGACACGGTAGTGTCTCGCGCCAAGTATACGCGAAGCGAGACCGCACCGTGGATCATTTACGCGACGCGACGAGTTGCGAGTACCCGAGATTTTGAGATCTCGATAACTAGTGAACGGATCAAGTTCTAACTAGGCTTAATGTATAGCTTGGACCAAATTTATATAATAAAAGTGTCTTTAACAATAAGAAACTTATTTTTCGCTCGTTTGAAGCAAAGGAGTAATCAGGAGTAAGACCAATATACGAGCATTAATAGATGTTACGGCAAATTCATATTATATATAATTTTATATGTATTATTGTAACACATATATATTCCAACTTTTCACTGTGCGCCGATCACAGCCGGACTTAAAACACAGTTATCATTAGAACGTTAAAAAAACCCCTTCCCTCCCCCCAATTAAATCGACACGATTTAATTATTTAAAAAACTGAAAAAAATTTATTGCGAAAAATATTACCTCAGCCAGGGTTTAATTGGGGGGAAAAAAGGGGTTTTTTTAACGTTCTAATGATAACTGTGTTTTAAGTCCGACTGTGATCGGCGCACAGTGAAAAGTTGGAATATATATGTGTTACAATAATACATATAAAATTATATATAATATGAATTTGCCGTAACATCTATTAATGCTTGTATATTGGTCTTACTCCTCATTAAAGTGTCTTTATTTTTCCGTTACGTGCCCTACGAGCGGAGATATTGCGATGCAAAGTACAAATGTGGAAATTTTTATTTTAAGAAACGTCCACGTCGGACAAAAATGGCGGCTGGTGTGTCACTCTCCCATTTTTGACACGAGAGGGCAGTGATGCCCGTGCAGACCGTGCACTGCAGTGCACTGTCGCAGTGCGTAACATAGGTATGTACGCCCCAGGTAGCAAAATGATACGCCAAAGATATCGAAAAGCTAACCAAAAAAGGATTGGGATGACTTTTTAGTTGGCTAAAAAGATTCCTCTTTTGACAACAAAATTGTGTCTCATGTCCATTTAAACGGCACGTATGGATGTCCGTACGCTAACTGTCGATGTCCGTACGCTAACTGTAAGGCAACTTATAGCGTTTACCAAATTGGCAACATATGGTCAACCTGTATCAACTGCCAATAAGTCAACGTAAAGTTACCGAATTGCTATACCAAAATGCTATACAGAAATGACCGTCATTCAACAGATGTCTTATAGATGTCTAAAAGATTAACAAAATGGGATCTAAACGGTATAATTGATGTCCAAAAGATATCTTATTTATGGAATATATAGGCAGGGACAGGTGAACAATAAATGATAAAAGTTTATTGTTATCTGAAATATGGATGTACACAATATAAAGTTAATTGTATTATCTAAAATTATGAGTACACAGTTAACAATCAACTAGTATATTTTATAATATAAAGTTGATATAATTATAATTAATATAATATATATTATATCAACTTTATATTGTAAAATATACTAGTTGATTGTTACCTGTGTACTAAATAATTTTAGATAATACCTACAATTAACTTTATATTGTGTACATCCATATTTCAGATAAATAACAATAAACTTTTATCATATAGTATATAATACAATTAATATAAATCCATATTTCACATTATTTACAATATAATGAAAGTATTATTCATAAGACTTTTGTACATAAAGAAACAGATCTTACATAAGCAAAACAGTCTTAAGATATATAAAAAACATATCAAATCTACTTATTTATATATATAAAATTAGGAACTTTGATGTCTATATATTTATCTTATAAAAAAAGGCACGCGTGATGCATATTATAGACACAGGTACAGTAATATATATAACTTGTACATAAAGAAACAAATGTCACATGAGCAAAACACAGTTGCATATAAACAACATTATCAAATCCACTTATTTATATATAGTGTTGCGCCCGTGCTGAGACAACCGTTGAACTTCGCTCACGAGAAGCCTGAACTTCGCTCATGAGAAGCTTCAAGCCGAAGCGCGTCACTTGACAACGGAACACATATGAATGTATTGATTTATTATCGCCTGTCAGATTTTTCTGGAGATTCGAACCGTTCGGACCTGTTCTCTAAACCTTCTTTGTATTTCCTGAATAAACCTAAGTTCCTCCTTTTCAAAAGAGTGCTTCCTTTCTTACGCGAATCCGGGAGTGCGTGGCGCGAACGCGGGTGCTTGAGATTAGCGGAGCGCAGCGCAACATTTTGGGGGCTCGT
This sequence comes from Temnothorax nylanderi, assembly GCF_030848795.1. NCBI lineage: Eukaryota > Metazoa > Arthropoda > Insecta > Hymenoptera > Formicidae > Temnothorax > Temnothorax nylanderi. The sequence goes on from NW_027249949.1 coordinate 4,372, forward strand.
CCGGGATAATTTCCCAACGGCATGACGTCGGCGGCTTTGACGCGCTCAGTGGACATCAATCCTAGAAAGAGGATTAGAGCTGCGACACCTGAGCAGGTTTCCGAAGCGGAGATGTTGTGCGCTGCTCGGGAGGAATTGCGCTCCCTCCACGAGGAGAGAAAGCGGCAGCAGGACCGAGAAACGGAATTCCTGGCTCTGATACGGCAGAGGGACGAGGCGATGCAGCGGATAGAGGATCGTCTTTCTCAGCTAAGTCGCCCTGATAATATTTCTCCCTTCGATAGAAACTCTTCGACGGAAAGACCGCGTTACGATTTAGGATATAAATTAAAGCCGGATACTTTTGACGAGAGTGTTTCTCTGCGAGAATTTTTAGTGCAATTTGATTTGATTGCGCGTTTAAACGGTTGGGACGATTCGGCCAAGATTGTGGCTCTGGCTTCAAACTCCCTTCGGGGAAAGGCTCGTTCCATTCTCGACGTGATCGCGGAGATTGAATCAATTACGTTTTTGGAACTTAAGGCGAAATTAGAATTACGTTTCGGAGAAGGGCATTTGGCTCAGTCGTTTTATTTGCAATTTACTAATCAAAAACAAAAATTCGGCGAAGAGTTAGCTTCTTTGGGGACTGATTTGGAACGATTGGCGCGCTTGGCTTATCCCGAATGTACCGTCTAAGTGCGAGATAAAATTGCTTGCGCCCAATTTATTTCCGCAACGCACTCTGCAACTGGAAGGAGTAAATTCTTTGAGATCGGCTGTTGAAAGGAGTACCGCGATTAAAACTATTCAGGGAGATAGTTTTTCAAATGGGGAAAAGAAAGAGAGGGAAGAATAGAAGGGAATAAAATTGTGTTTAACTTTTTTTTGTGTGTTCGAGTTTCTGCGTATAATGTTTGTTCTTTCGCAGAAAGAAGTTTGTCTGTGATTTTTGAGAGAGAGAGAAACACTGAGCAGAGCTTCCACGGCGTCGTCACCAACAACGATAGCCGAAGACTTCATAAAGAAGACCGCCTGCCCACGGTTTTTGACCCGTGGTTTTCCCGTGGGCCGTAGGGCGAGGACCTGGGGAGCCCTGCGGGGCGCAGGGTCCACGGGAAGTTTTCTCCCCCTTGTCCGAAGATTTTCGGGAGAAGCGGCGAACTGAGGAGAAGGAAGACGGTTTCAGCGGGCGGAGGAAGAAGAATGTGCTTTCTTCGACGACGGACCCCTGCGAGGGAGAAGGTTTGGGAGTTGCCCTGGAATCGGCTGGGGGGAGCTTGGGGCCCGGTGGGACGGTGCCCGAGAAAACCCCCTCCCGGAAAAACTGATTGGGAACCTGCCCTGGAGCCCACTAGGAAAAGGACTGACAAGGGAACGGTTGGAAGTGTCCCTACCCGATTTGGATGCGCTTTGGATATGTTGTTGAGCATCAAAAAATATTAGACACGTATTTTTTTTAGCGGCTTATCTCGACGTTTAAAGGTTGGAACAACCCCTCGAAAATAACGGATTTTATAGTTTTTAGCGAATACCTTCGGAAATATAAGGCGTAACGACAAAAAATTTATACGAAATGTTTATGGCTTTTTGTGCTCTTTACAATGGCGTAATCAGATTTTTCAAATTTGTCAAATTTTTTAATTTAACCCCACCCTCACCTATTATTTTTGCCAAATATAACAATTTTTCCAACGCAAATTTAAGAGCGTCGAATTCCAAATACATCCATGTATATTTTTATTATGATACCATTATTCGATTTTTGGCAAGCCGAGATGATATGTGGTATAGGCGTCGCGCGCTGTAGGTAGGTGTTGCGTTATTTCTGTTCAGTTGCGCCGTACAAAAATTTCCATTTCAACTCCGGGATGACCGAAAGCGCTGATGCGAAGGCCAGCGCAAGGCGCTGACAGCGAAAGGTTTACGCTATTTCGAGAGTCCTGGACTAGCAACTGAATGTCGACTCCGACATTATAAATACCGCCGAATTGTAAGATCGGGCGGGCAGTCGCAAATCATAATTTGAACGAACACGTGCGTCACATTAACCGCGACAATAATATACTATCCCGGTTACAGTACAACAAAATCAACAACCAAATTCACGCATTTGAATATCATTTGCTCGTGTCATAATTCCGGAGAGCAAGCATTTCAGATCGTAAGTTTGAAGTGTAAAGAACTGTGTGTTGTACGCTGTCGTTTTGTGAACATGTAAGTGCATTTTTATTGTTAACTTTTATTGGTTTCTTACGCTTGTTACTTTTTCCTTTGATATTGAATATTTAATATAATTTTTGGTAAATGTTCCGTATAACGTTCTCCCCTCCGATTTTCTTGAAACTTTGTAAAATAATTTATTTTTGTGTGTAAAACACATTCTGAGAAAGAAAATCGTCGCTCATGTCTCGTTTTTTTAAATTTAATTTCAAAGTTTTATGATGTCGGTAAGTAGGAAAATGATAATTTACGTTTTTAAAATAGATTTTGCGTATAAATTTTGGCCACAAATTAGCATCACCAATTACGTCTTGAACAGCAAGCCAGGGATTATTATTAAGTTGCTCAACTGAATATCCCATCATTAACGGTGCAGCGAAATAGAAGTGCTGAAGAAGGTCACGTGACAACTGTCTGCTAATTAAATACAAAATATCTGCTTAAAGCACATGTTTGTGCCCTGCTTTAACGAAAATCACAACTTCTATAAAGCAGGGCATAGACACGTGTGTGTGTGTTCTGCTTTAACAAAAATCACAACTTCTATAAAGCAGGGCATACACACGTGTATTTTTTACGATGTCCAGATGATTCGTGTCCAAATAAACCGTGTCCAAATGCACGGTGTATAAATAAACCGTGTCCAAACACACTTTGTTCAAACAAACCGTGTCCAATTGAACCGTGTCCAATTGAACCGTGTCCAAATGAACCGTGTCCAATTGATCGTGTCCGAATGATCGTGTCCAAATGAACGGTGTCCAAATGAACCGTGTCCAAATGAACCGTGTCCAAATAAACGGTGTCCAATTGATCGTGTCCAAATGACCGTGTCCAAATAAATGGTGTCCAAATGAACCGTGTCCAAATGAACCGTGTCCAAATAAACGGTGTCCAATTGATCGTGTCCAAATGACCGTGTCCAAATGAACGGTGTCCAAATGAACCGTGTCCAAATAAACGGTGTCCAGTTGATCATGTCCAAATGAACGGTGTCCAAATGTACCGTGTCCAAGTGCACCTCTCCCAGAAGATTATATAGTCACTGGCAAAACTGGCAAAGAATTTAGTAAGAGCTGAATAAAAAATTATATTCAATATTCAATATCAAAGAAAAAAGTAACAAGCGTAAGAAACCAATAAAAGTTAACAATAAAAATGCACTTACATGTTCACAAAACGACAGCGTACAACAGTTCTTTACACTTCAAACTTACGATCTGAAATGCTTGCTTTCCGGAATTATGACACGAGCAAATGATATTCAAATGCGTGAATTTGGTTGTTGATTTTGTTGTACCGTAACCGGGATAGTATATTATTGTAGCGGTTAATGTGACGCACGTGTTCGTTCAGATTATGATTTGCGACTGCCCACCCGATCTTACAATTTGGCGGTATTTATAATGTCGGAGTCGACATTCCGTTGCTAGTCCAGGACTCTCGATATAGCGTTAACCTCTCGCTGTCAGCGCCTTGCGCTGGCCTTCGCATCAGCGCTTTCGGTCATCCCGGAGTTGAAATGGAAATTTTTATCGTACGGCGTGCAGCCGACTGCTGAGATCGTGCCAACCCTAGCGATGCGGAAGCAGGGGCCAACCGTCCTGGAGGACAGAGTGCTCGAGCAGCCGCTTATCACGCGGAAGAGGAAGGACGGGAAGGAACCCAGTCCCAAACCGCCGGAGGTAACGACCGGCAAATCCGGGCCCATAGACCGGTGTCAACAACGGTTAATATATGCGGCCATAAAAGACGCCACAAGAGTGTCGGACAAATTAATTAATAAAAACGTTCAATTATAATTAGATAATAAGTCAGTGCGTGCGAATAATAGAATTAAGTCCTAGCGTTCTTGTCACAATATCCCACTAGGTTATGACAAAAAATATATATATGTATAAGGGTTCAGTTAATTTTCGTTTGCGGTAAAAGTGTTGACCGCATTATACATCGTAAAGAATTTTGGTTTAATTTGTTTTTTTTGTCGAATAAGGCTTAAAAGAGTTTGGTTTATTTTGATTCAACGGAGAAAAAATAATAAAGGTTCAGTTTCGTTCATATGCCAAAAAAGATTCATATTTAAGTTTAGAGTTAACGGCAAAAGAAGCCGCAAGATTCTAATCAGCTTAACGGTGATACGAACACCGGCGTAAGAGAATATGAACCAAGGGGTCGTGTCGCTACCGTGGCAAACCGGCATTAGGACCGGGAAGGGTGGAGACTCGCACAGAGGATTAAAGGCGCGACCACAACGACGGCTGATCGACGAGGTATAGGCTTTTTCCGCGAACGGGCAGAGTTACCGACGTGGGAAGCGCAAAATGAATTCGAGGTTAGCGGACCGATTCGTGCTACAAGCTCGATCTCTAGGGGCGTGAGATAATGCGAAATCCATAATAGGAGCGCGCGCGAAACAATCACTAGCCGAGATAGGGTTACCATGCAGCATGGTTAGTGGTTTAAGCGAACCACCGATTCGAGCGGTGGAGTACCCACGTGAGGGTGTTGTAGGCGGCCCAATTAAGGCAATGACACCGTTAATCGGCGTGTCAGACACACCAAACCCGAAAAAGGGTTACCAAAGGGGTGGTCAGCGAAATAAGACAACCACCGGATGGATCGAGTAGTAAGCCGAGAGAAACAGGAAGGGCACCGCGGACAACGTAATTCCAGCGACGGGCAGCAGGCCGGACGCGTGGGACCCATAAAGGGGTGACCATGCGACATGGTACGCGGTTTGGGCGAATGAAATACTCGACCGGCAAACTGTTAACGCGAACGCGTTGCGGGGGTCAAGGACAAGGCGACAATACCGATAAATCGCGAGCCGCACGCACAGATGTCGAAATGAAGGTACCACCGGACGTGGTCGGGGAAATCGGCCAAGTAGAGGTCCGATCGGCGGGCCAAGGGCGCGAACGGGTCAAGGGCAGCGGGATCAACCGAGAATGACCGATGGTCAACGAACCGGACGCGCGAAACCCGAAAGTGAGGTACCACGGAGGCGCGGTCAGCGATCTCGTCGAGCCAGCGGTCCGAGCGGCGGGACAACGACACAGGCGAGTTCCGGGCATCGAGATCAGGGTGGAATGACCGGTGGTCAATGAGCCAGGAGCGCGGATTGCAAGATCGCGATCCACGGGCGAGGCGCGAACCGGAGAACTCAGCGTAGTTAATGACGAGCGCCTACCGGATAGGACCATCGCGTAATGAGACGCGGCGGTGCGACAATGCGGACCGGAAATCATGGGTCACCCAAAGATGCGGAAAAAGTCGCGAAAAATGGGTGCGTGCGTTATGATTAGGAATAATTCATGTAAACGCAGGGTCCCCTTTCCAACAAGAGCAAACGATAAGATAATGTATAAATTAATGCAAGGTAGATTATATAGTGTGTAGAAAGTTGTTTACTTATATGTGAATGACAAGTCGAAGGGTACGACGGGCCTTTTGTTCACCGCAACATCTGGCACGGCAAACAATAGCGATGGAACGCGGAAGCGATGAACGCCACACACGGGCGCGTGGCTATCACGCGGCAGGCGGTGATAGATGGGCGTGCCCGCGCCGTAGTGGGGTAGCGGCTCCGAAGTCGGGAGCCGGAGCGAGGACGATCGATCATGGAATTCTTCGTCGGACTCCGAACAGTACGGTCGATTCACCTTGCGATAGGGACTTGTACTCGGCGTAGAACATCCCGCGGTAGACGCGTAAAATCATAAGATCCGCGAGTCAAACACTTGTATCATCTACAACATAGAAAAATAAATATAGTTTTATTTTTTGTTAAACAAAAGAGATACCTTTATTGAACGCCCGTGTGCGGTAAATTTACCCTACCGATACAATTATCCGATCCCGATACCTACCTGTTGGCGATCCTATGCCCGTTCGGGGAGATCCTGAGGTGGTCCAACGACGATCCGGAGACGTCCAGTCAGCGGTGCACAGCTGCAGTCCAGAGGTCCGTAGAGCTTGGTCCAGCGGCGATCCTAGATCCAACGGCGAAAAGGCGACCTGAAACAGAAGGGGAAAAGAGGAATCAGCGGGGCGTCGAAAGGTTGGGAAAATCTCCATATATTTGATAATCCTTTCTCGGTTTCTTGGGATAAAATCGAGTGGCGACCGTGTCGGTGACACTTATGTTGATATCGCGGGGGACATCACTCCTCCGTACGGTTACACGGCGCAACTGAACAGAAATAACGCAACACCTACCTACAGCGCGCGACGCCTATACCACATATCATCTCGTCTTGCCAAAAATCGAATAATGATATCATAATAAAAATATACATGGATGTATTTGGAATTCGACGCTCTTAAATTTGCGTTAGAAAAATTGTTATATTTGGCAAAAATAATAAGTAGGGGTGGGGTTAAATTAAAAACTTTGACAAATTTGAAAAATCTAATTACGCCATTGTAAAGAGCACAAAAAGCCATAAACATTTCGTATAAATTTTTTGTCGTTACGCCTTATATTTCCGAAGATATTCGCTAAAAACTATGAAATCCGTTATTTTCGAGGGGTTGTTCCAACCCCTAAACGTCGAGATAAACCGCTAAAAAAAATACGTGTCTAATATTTTTTCTCCCGACTGCTGCCAACCTTCGGTTGGCGAAGTCGAGGGAGTATGCGTTTCACTGGGGCCGAACCTTTGTTACCTTAGTTCTCGATAACTACAACATACTATGATATGTGCTTCCGTATATAAGTTTCTTATTGATCAAGCAAGGTTTATAGCTTATAATTATCATTAATCGTTGTGTTAAATAAAAAGCGAAAAAACGATATATTACATTTATACGTTCTCTTATTGGCTATCGACTGAGTTACAGAGGAAATTGATTAACCAATGACATGCATCCGCATGGGGAATTTTAGTGATTTCCAGTTACCTCTATTGAGCTCCGGCAGAACGTACAGCTGTTCTGTTCATTGCTGCACGCTCATTGGATATCGCTCGTCGTGCACGATGTTATCGCGCGCGCTGGTCTGCTCTATTGCTCACATGTCATATTTGGCCGGTAGTTAGAGGTTAAGTTTGTTTATACAGGTTTAATCTTTACAAAATTAAATAAAAATATAATAAATAGTGTGATAAACAGTAATACACTGCCTAATACAAGTTTGTTTATCGAATCATTTCCTTGGAAATACCATGTGGTATCAAGTATCTTATATGTGTGTATACATACAGGGTGTCAAGTAATAAGCGGATCACTGCTCGTGATGCCCGTGATGGGCAGTTAAAGCGGGTAAAACTGAATCGAAAAGTCTTTTACTGTTTTGTAAGTATTTCAATAATTAATAAGAAAATAATTAATAAAGATACGCGAATCAAGATGCGTTCGTGCGATTCGACGAGAAGGAGCAGCCCAATGTTTACGTTGCTAGGCCGCGGCGAGATATTGGGAGGAACGCTATGTTTATAACAAAAATTATTAACTATACATGAGTGACACTCATTGTCGTTATTGTTTATAAAGCACTCCTCTCATAATATTTCGCTATGCACATAGTAACGTAAACGTTGGGCTGCTCCTTCTCGTCAAATCGTGTGGATGCACACTGATTAATTCTCTTATCTTTATTAATTAATTTCTCATTAATTATTGAGAAACTTACAGTACGATAAAGGACGTTTAATTTGATTCAGTTTAATTCGCTATTTCTGCCCACGAGAAGTGGCCCGCTTATTACCTAACACCCTGTATATACATGTTTATATAATTGTAAATTTAAATTTATTATATATAAATAAAAATAATTAAAAATGCCAAAAAGATAGAGAAAATTACTTGTCATAATTAATCTCATATACTATTGTGTATAAGATTTAGATTATGCCTATAGTGCCTACATTTTCAACTATTTATATATTATAAAATATACTTCTGTATAGCATAGAAATATATATATTGCTTTTAAAAGTATGAAATAAATAAATAATTAAAATCTTGCAACTGCAGCAAAAAGATTGTAAACAAAAATTATAATAAAATTAAAAAAATGAAAACTTAAAAATTAATCAGTAAAAAAACAGATTAAAAAAACTAAAAATTAAAAAATTAAAAAATTTAATAAAAACAAAAATTATAATAATAGAAAACAAAATACAAAAAAAACAAAAACTTAGAAATTAATTGGTAAAAAGTTAGTTTAAAAAAAAATAGACTCCCGACTGCTGCCTAAACTAGGTTAAATTAAATGCAGAAAATAAAAATTAATAAATAAAAACAAACTTATAAAAAAAATAAATTTAATAACTAAAATTTAAAATAAAATGTAAAAACAAAAACATAAAACAAAAATTTAAAAACAAATTTATACAAAAATAAATTTAACTAAAAACAAGTTTAAAAAGTTTAAAATAATAATTTAAAAAAATTTAAAAACAAAAACTTTACCAACAAAAACAGGTTTAAAAAGTTTAAAATAATAAAAAAAAATTTTTAAACAAAACTTATACAAAAATAAATTTAACCAAAAACAGATTTAAAAAGTTTAAATAATAAAAACAAGTCTTAAAAATTAATTGGTATATAAGACAGGTTTATTTGGTAATAAAAATGTAATACACATATAATAATAAGTATAAAGTACAAAATTAAAAACTTCTAAAAATTTAAAATAATATTAATTATAAAATATTAAGACAATTGACACACTATTAGGAAATATTATCTAATAACAAATATGATTGAAAATATATACAAATACTTGATTACTTACTACAATTTATTTTTCTTATAATTATATTAGGCATTACAGATATAATTATTAATTGCATATTTTTAAAAAGCAGTCGGGAGACGCCATGCCAAGTGTTTCTCAATCACGTTTTAGATGTTAAAGAAAATTCTGTATTTAAGTTGTTTAACTGCGTACAGAAAAAGAGAAGCAAAAATATATGTTGAAATATTAAGTATAAAATTTGGCGTGGCGTCTCCCGACTGCTTTTTAAAAATATGCAATTATATCTGTAATGCCTAATATAATAATAAGAAGAATAAATTGTAGTAAGTAATCAAGTATTTGTATATATTTTCAATCATATTTGTTATTAGATAATATTTCCTAATAGTGTGTCAATTGTCTTAATATTTTATAATTAATATTATTTTAAATTTTTAGAAGTTTTTAATTTTGTACTTTATACTTATTATTATATGTGTATTACATTTTTATTACCAAATAAACCTGTCTTATATACCAATTAATTTTTAAGACTTGTTTTTATTATTTAAACTTTTTAAACCTGTTTTTGGTTAAATTTATTTTTGTATAAGTTTTTATTTAAAAATTTTTTTTTATTATTTTAAACTTTTTAAACCTGTTTTTGTTGGTAAAGTTTTTGTTTTTAAATTTTTTAAAATTATTATTTTAAACTTTTTAAACTTGTTTTTAGTTAAATTTATTTTTGTATAAATTTTTGTTTTTAAATATTTGTTTTATTGATGCTCAACAACATATCCAAAGCGCATCCAAATCGGGTAGGGACACTTTCAACCGTTCCTTGTAAGTACTCTAAGATGGCGAAAACCCGAAGGAACACAAAACGCAATGAATCCGGCGCACAGTGGGGCCAAATCCCAAAAAGCTGGTCAAAAGTTGAAAACGTTTTTCAATTTGGATAAAACTCAGTACCGGGAAGTTTTTGGGCTCGCTGATTACGAATCCGAAGTCAAAATTTGAAAAATCAAAATGGATGGTTTTATATATAGACGATTTGTATAGAAAAAACGTTTTATTTAGGCTAAGATTTAAATTCTGTCCTTTTCAATGATCATTAATTAAAACTCGATTTCTAAATAACAATAGAAAAATGAAAGATTAAGAATGCTGTCAAAATTCTAATATCTAAATATAAAATTATTATAAAAAAAATTTTAATGTTATTTATTACATCAACATTAAATTTCTTATTAAATATGTAATTGTTCATGAAGGAAGAAAGTGAAATAAAAAGTGAGAACTGCAAAATAAATATATATTTAATAAAACAAGATTAGTCGGTCTGACTGGCAGTAATTTATTAGTATAACGACATTTCAACCCTTACTTTGGGTCCTTATCAAATTAATTTAACAATGCTGAAACAACATAAATTACCGATAATCAACACATGCTACAAGAATGCAAATTAATAGATCGTGATACAAAGTACAATAAATATTAAATTTACATAGATCATTGTACGTCAAAATTTTAAAAATATTTGAGTCATACTTAAAAATTGTGTAAACGGGCGGTGAATAAATATATATTTATTAAAATACAGTCAATCAACAACTTTATGCATCGTCATCAGAAGAATAATTTGATTCACAGTCAGTTGATTCAATTGTAAGATTGCTGGAGCTTTCCTCACTCTCTGTAATCCTTGGCGCAATTAATAATAAGGCTTGAGCATCAGCGTCGGCAGATTCTAAAATTTGAAAGTATAATATTTATAGATAAATTGACAATTACACATTCAATCTTAGTTACTATTATGTATTCCAAAAAATATATATTTTTAAATTATTTATGAAAGTAAATTGCGTATCTTAAAACTCAATACAATAAAGACCACAAGAAAATAAAAAAAAACATTAATTTACATTTCTATCCGCACGAATAAACCGGGCTAACTAAGAACCAGCGCGGTAAATGATGCGCGAAAGTTTTATTTATATTTATATTTTACATATTTTTCAACCTTTGACTGCGTGCTGACAACATCTAGTCGGCACGCAGTTAAAGGTCGGAAAATATGTAAAATATAAATATAAATAAAACTTTCGCGCATTATTTACCGCGCTGGTTCTTAGTTAGCCCGGTTTTTTCGTGCGGATTTTTCATTAAAACCTATACTTCGAATTTTAAATTTTTATTTTTAAAATATTCTCCACAGTGACAATGAAAAATTATTAATCCTCATTTTTTATGGATTTTAATTCTACGCTCTAAATTAGAAATATTTTAGCTGGCACCTAATTTTTCGCTAAACTCCTTTCTAAAGGCCCAAAATTTTGGGCCTTTTGGAAGGGGCTTAGCAAAAATTGACTTGATACAAAATATTTCTATCTTGAGCCGTAGAATCAAAATGCGCAATAAAAAATGGGGATTAATATAATTAAAAATTGACTTGGGCCTGACTGAGCCCATATAGGGCCCCGGGCCCACAATGTGAGTACACTCCTAAATAGATATTTCAAAACCCTACAACTTTCATCAGAAACATTTTTTCAATATTTTGCGTTTTTAATGTTTAAAATTCAATTCAATTCAAAAGAAAATTGTTTTTCATTACAAAAACTTGCACCAATAGCAGGGTAGCAGCTAGTAGCAGCAGTTTTTTGTTGTTTTCATTAAATAATACTTGAATCTACAACATGCAATAGGTCTGGTCGCAGAACTCTACAGAACTCATAAACTTTTCTCTACGTTTCTTAAATTTTCCGTTGCAATTTTACGTTCATTTTCGTAAAACTCATTTGTTTATTAATATCACATAAATTATTACCATAAATTTTGTAATACGTGATAATATTCTACTTACTTCCAGCTGTCGAATCCATTTTGTAGATTTAAAATTGCTTTATTTTTATAGCTTTGGCGTCCTCCTGAATATAACGTTTAAAACTCGGCTCCGAACACGACACGTCTTGTTCGAGCGAGCGTCACTTTTGAACTGACGTGTACGAGCAGGTATAAGGGATAGGAAGTTTTCTAGTCTAGAATCCGACCTTCGGACTATTACTCAAACAAACCCACCACTTTAAATCCTCGGAATCGAAACTTTATTTTTTGACTTTTGGCCAGCTTTTTGGGATTTGGCCCCACTGTGCGGCGTGCGAGAGATCGGCCAGCTCGACCTAACGGTTATGGGCGGGGTTGATGTAGGGCAGCGCGATATTCGGCAGGGTGACGGATAAATTACGAACTCAGATCATAAAGAATGAATAACAACGTTTATTGAGAGGTAACTCTCCGGTGGAACAGTCAGTGCCAGTTCGGCTCTCATTACTACCATAATCAAGTATTGTAAATAAATGATAACGCGGACGTCAGAAATGAACGGGATAATACGTTATCTTACAGTAAACGCGCGGAAGGCGCTGTTACTAAATAAGAGAACAATAGTAGAAAATTAAATTTACAAATAATATAGAATATCGGCAAGAGACACAGCCGAGTATGGAATAATCGGAGTAAACGCGAAATAATAGGGTAACTAGGAAGTAGGGTCAAACGTGAAATATCGCGGAATGGTGATGCGTCACGCTCGGAGCGCGTGAACGCAACATCCAAAGCCGCGCGGGGATTCTGTCGCCCAATTTTCCTTAATCTAACGCAAGTAATAATCGCAGCGCAAGCAACGCCCAACGCAATTATGACCGAACGCAACACACGCTATCGCCATTGATATTCTAACGCGAGGAATGATGCGCCGAGGCACTCGGCATAACGCGGAATACTAGAACTAACGCGAGGAAAGACACGGAGTTACCGCGAGAAATGATGGAACGCAATAATACAATACGTCAACGCAAATAACATCCTAACGCAAATAATTATAATCCGTCGGCGCGAACGACATTCCATAGTCTGACGCGAATAATAGTTCGACGTGAGTAATATCTGAACGCAATGATTCTCACGCGAGAAACGACCGAACGCGAGTAATACTCTCACGCAATTAATTAGTCAACGCGAGTAACATTCTAACGCAATTATTCTAACGCGAATAGTATCCTAACGCAATGAGTAGCCCATAATGTGCTACCGCAATAAATAGCCGAACACGAGTACCATTCTCACGTACGTAATAGTGCGTGTGGAATCTAAGTCCCGACCGTACGAATTAAGACGCACAATGAAACCTGCGGTCGCGAACACGAAAGCCGCGAGAAATGGCGAAATCGCGACGTTGAAATCCGTCGCGGACGCATCTACCGCGATCTCCAGGAGCTCGTAATTGTCGGTCGCGATCCCGTGGCCACGAGACCATTCCGGTGCCCTTCGCTTTCGCTGTCGATCGCTAAATCAACGCCTTGTCGGCGAATAACGCTAATTACCGAAATTATTCCCAAGCGAGAGCGCGACCCGGAGGGCGGTGTCGTGGATTTACACAAATTTTACGCGAGGCAACCTCACCGTTCGTCTGCTCCCTCTCGAGAGTTCCTCGCCGTCGTCCCAAGGGTCGAGAGATAGCCGCCAGCAATGTTAATCGAACCCGGAGGTATCGCAACTTAATTTTCCGACGCGTCTTCCATCGAGGACGATCCAAGAGTGTCGCCGAAAATTCGCTCGATGGCGGAATCGATAGCGCGCCCCACCCCGGGCGTACGCGGCCCCTCGACGCTATAGCGCGGACCAATTAGGGGTGAGTTCGCAGGCTCGCGACGTATCCTTGCGCAGGGCCGTCAATCACGGCTCCCGCAGCGCGCTGAAAGGTTCCTCGCTCGCGCGGCGATTTCGCTGGGATCTTTCCCGGCAGCGGACGGGACGCTAATGTCTCCGTGCTCCTCCGTTTCGGTCCGGGAATGGCAGCCGTCCATCCCGGAGTCCGGTCTGCAGGTGAGGAGGGCAGGTGAAGTTCATTCTGCCCCGGCGTCCCGGGGCCCTGCTTCTACGGGTCCGTCCGCCGCTGTGTCACGCGCCGCGCGCGTGTCCTCCTGCGCTCCCTTGTGCTCGTCGGCCCGCGAGCCTCGCCGCGGTCCGTTTGCGTCGATCGATCTCTCGGCTCAATTCTCCTGGCTTGTTCCATTTCCCGTTGTCCCTCGTATTCCCTCGGAGAAATCCGTGTCTCGTTTCGGTGAGGCGCCACGCAGTATACAAAATAAAATAACAAAAGGATCAGAACATGCAAATGCGCTTAATTATGCCCCTGGAGATCTCGCATCGACTCTTTGGACCGTCCCCGGGCGCGAAACCCGCGCCTTGTGACGGCAGCGGGGCGCTGCCACGATGCAGCGAACTGCAACGTCACAATATATATTAATAAATATATATATTTATTAATATATCTTATATAACTATACTATTAATATTGCATTACTTCTCTGCATTCCCAGCAATCCTGGCCGTTTAACTTTGCTCTGTCAGGTTTACATCGCATGTTAAGCTGCTTTGGAATGTCCTTCCTTTTTGACCATCTGTAAACAATGTTTTCATTAGATACATAAAAGCAACTTACATTACCACAATTGTTAAGGGGTTAGACCACTGTGAAATTTTCAAAAAATCGAATTTTTTTTATTGGCTTAAAAAATCCTTTGAACCCTCTAGAATAAGGGACAAAAGGTCTCATACCCGCCCGAAGTCGTTTTCATTAAAATTTCGGGCTATTACTCAAGCGCTCCAAAATTCTCCGAAACGCGTACCTGCGATAAATCGTTACCTGCTCGGCGGGTTCAGCATAATGACTTACTACGAAGAGTTAAGCAGCGAAAATTTACTACAGCGGTGCATAGGAGGGTTTACGCAAAATAACAATGAAAGTCTCAACGCTCTCATATGGTCGTTTGCTCCAAAGCGAGTGTTCAGCGGCACAAAGACGGTAGAAATTGCATCATATTTGGCAACGAGCATTTTCAACGAAGGTTACGAGAGTCTTCTAAAAATGATGCACATTATGAATATAATAATTGGACCAAATGCCGTTGCATTGTGCACAGAGGTGGATGACACCAGGATTTCAATTGCCGACGTGCGATCATTCGAGGCCTCAAAAGAGGGAAGAGTCGAAAGAAGAGCGATGAGATCGGCTCTTGAAGAAGATTTTTATGAAGAGGAAGGTCCCCTTTATGAGGCAGGAATGGCAGATTAAGGGTAAGAAGCTTAAATACATTTTTTCACTAAAAAAACTAGTACCAAAACTAAACGCGTTTTTCTTAAAACTATGTTTTTCAAAACGGTGTACACGATATCTCGAGATATAATTAACGAATCGACTTGAAATTTGGTACACTTATTCTAAGGACTAGTGTCTTTCGGTTGACGGACGATTTTGTCAATATTATGTTTTGTTCAATAATTATTAATAATAATAACATGTAATTTGGGCCCAAAAATTGCAGTCAAAAATTCAGGAATTTTTTTCTCGTCGCCAAAAATGAAAAAAAAAAAAAATAAAATGCTCCGTCAACCGAAAGCCAATACAATATAGATAATGAGCATATTTTTTATTTTTGTTTCAGACGACTGGTTTTCGCGAAATCATGTACACCATCCGACCATGCGTGAAAATCATAGGGATGCGCGAAGCGGCTTTTATATTTTTTTGGACAACAAAATTTTGACACGTTCTTCAATGTGTATAGAAGATAATAAAAAAAAATTACTTGTGTTTCATAAATATTTTGTTAGAAATTAATTCCTGAAAATTACTCTGAAAAAACGCCCGTCACAGTGGTCTAACCCCTTAAGTAATATTTACACATTAAACTTATCCAGTTACCTCTTTTTTTTTAGGTGGCTTGTTTTCTGTGTTATCCAAATTGAAATTATCCATGTCATTATTTATATTTGCAGCTTGCTCTGCAGGCAGATAAAAAGTTTCGTCTTCGCAGGCAAAGTCATTTATATTTTTAATAAGTTTATCTTTTTTTACTTTATTTATTAATAATTCATTTTCCTTTTGAGCTTCAATCGTTTTTTTAATTTGAATATCAGTCTTGTTATGCACTTTTATTGGTGAAAGACAACTTATATTAATGTTATCTTTCAATGTATTAATAACTGCAGTAGGTATTCATAAAGGATTTATCATCCTCCATTTGCGTTGAAGTATATTTAGGCGAAGGACATAATCCAAAATCTATATGTTTTACAGGAATTTTCCTCTTGAGTTTCAAAAGTTGTTTGACTTTAGACGCAACACTTCTTTGCGTAGGACTAGGATAGATCACATCTTCGGAAATTTCACTAATTTCACTAATGTTGTTGCACTATTTTCAGTAACAGTTGCATTTGCAGTAGCATTTGCTATAGAAACATGTTGAATAAAATTCTGTTCTACACTATGCAATAAAAAGGAGTAGTAATAATCGACTCTGACTGGCAATATATGAATTTTATTATCTCACGACGTTTCGACCGTCACTTTCGGTCCTTATCAAGTGTTCTATCTCTTACAAACAATTCAGTCCTGGCATTGTGCCAACAATCCAAAAGTCAAGAACTAAAATTATATATAAAAAAAGAAAAAAATAAATAAAAAGAAATAAAATATAAATTAACAATTTTAAATAACTTAAAAGTTTGCGCGTCATATGTAAAGGACATAATATGTGTGGGAAAAGCATGTCAGCAGCCCACGGTTGACAAAGGCACACTGATCGCGATCGACGTTAAATGTTCTTTATTATTATATCGTATGCCCCGGTCAAATTATCCGTGTCTTTCTGTAGGTTGATTGTATTATTATTTTGTTTTATGAAAAACATTTCTGCGATCTCGCGTTTTCTAACTTGTTTTTCGCTATGTAATATCTCAGTTTTATGCCATTCGAATTCGTGATCAAGAGAGGTACGATGTTTACTAACGACGGAATGGTTGCTGACATGTTTCTTGATATCTGCCCTATGCTCTTTAATGCGTGTTTCGAGATGTCTTTTGGTTTGGCCAATGTACGTGGCATCGCAATTTCCGCAATTGATTTTATAAATTAAGTTAGTCTGCTTGAAACAATCTAGTCTATCTTTCCCCCTCCTTATGACGCAATCGAGGGACTTAGGAACTGTATAAAGAACGTGAAGACCGTGATCATTGAAAATACGCAAAAGTCTCTCGCTGAGACCCTTAATGTAGGGAACAGTTATACAATTTTCCGGTATACGTCGTACAATATCATTCGTGTTAGATGTGTTATCACGGTTACTGAGTAGTTTTAGTCTATCTTTAATACATCTGTCAACTGTATGCGGGGGATAGCAATTGTTCAAAAGTATCTCTTTGATTTTATCAATGTTATTATCGTGGAACCGTTTGTCGGAAAGTAAGATCGCGTGGTCGACCAAGCTTATTATATTGTTCAGTTTATATTTTTCCGGGTGACTAGAAAAATAATTAACGTATCGACCGGAAAAGGTAGGTTTCGTGTACCAGTTAGTAATTAAGGTATCATTCTCCCTGATGACAGTCGTATTCAAGAAATTGATTGAGTTATTTTCCTCAGTTTCGTAGGTAAATTTCAACCGAGTGTGATAATTATTGAAAATTGTTAAAATTTCATCAATATTAGACTTCGGAATTATCGCGAAGACATCGTCAACATAACGACAAAAAAAATCGGATCGTGAAACCTAATTGCTTCAAGCAGAAAGTCTCAAGATCATTCATGACAATGTCCGCAAGGATAGGGGAGAGAGGGGACCCCATAGGGCTACCGAACACCTGTTCATAAAATTGTCCGTCAAACTGAAAACTTGTTGAAGATAAAATGAGGTCAATCGCGTATAAAAATTGTTCTAAATTGAAATCCGTCTTACGGGAAATATATTTCCATCTATTCTTTATACCTTGCATGACTAAATCTTTCGGTATATTAGTGAATAATGCAGTGACGTCAAGAGAGACCATCAATTCGTCCGGGTTAATTTTGAAATTGTTAATCTCAGTCACAAAGGTCCAACTATCTTTAATATGTGACTTAGGTTTCGGTATGGATTTATGAAGTATGTCATGGATGAAACGAGCTACATTGTAAAGTGGACTACCTACAGCGGAGACAATGATTCGCAAGGGAAAACCGTGTTTATGTATTTTAGGTAGACCGTAGCATCTCGGGAGATTACCATTAGTGCAGTTAAGAAACTTATAAGTACGGTCATCGACAATGCCATTGGTGTGCCATGATTTGATGAGCTCGTTAAGTTTTGTTGTAATGCGTTTAATTGGGTCCTTTTTTACTTTTTTATAAGTCATTTGATCGTCAAGTAACAAATTCATTTGGTCAATGTACGTTTTCTTGTCCATAACGACCGTTGTTTGGCCCTTGTCAGCTTTCGTAACAAAAATATCGTCATTGTCACGTAAATATTTTTTACATTTTGTGAACTCACGTAAAATGTGACTATCTAAATAATTTACGTGTCTATCCTTGCTTAAAAATTTATGTAAAGTGTTAGCAATCAAACCACGTGTTTCATCAATGGCATCATCATCTATTCTGCCACAATTAAACTCGAAATTCTTAATAACATCTAAGGTTGAACGCATGCGGTCTTTCTTATTGTTACGGTCTATCGGGACACCGAACTTATCGCCGAGGCTAAGAATTTTCAGTACCGATTCTGGAATTTGTTTACTGCTGACATTAACAATCCATTTCGATCGATCTATATTCTCAAAGGAGTTAAAGCCTTTATTTTGTTTGTAGATGATACGATGAAATTTGTTCATTAACCTTATTTTTTCCGTCTGTTAAAAATATCAATTTTGCTTGTATTCGATTCGAAAAAGTTAGTGACCAACCTCGACGGAAGAAGTGTGTGAATTTGATTCTCAATATTAATGACGCGAGATCGTAAGTATTGTAAATGGCAGTTAATGTCACGAATCTCATAGTTTAACAACGCCTTAGAATACCGTCTCTTGGATTTATTAAAGCTACTGTTTACGTTGTTGCTGTGGAAGCCGATGTTAAAACGCATGTTGTAAATATGTCGAGGCAGGACATCATACCGTCTACATCGTAAAAGGAAAGTGAGTTGTTGGCTTGCTGCACATGTCTTCATTTTTATGTCAATCCAGGACTTCAGTAAGTAAGTGTGCTCGTATCCGAATTGCTCGGTAATTGTTTCAAAAAAACCTCCATTGGGAAGTGACACCATTCTTCAGGTCAACGGTGTGTAATTAATCAATAAAGAAACCTTTTCTTCGCCAGTGAATAAAATAAAAAGGAGTAGTAATAATCGACTCTGACTGGCAATATATGAATTTTATTATCTCACGACGTTTCGACCGTCACTTTCGGTCCTTATCAAGTGTTCTATCTCTTACAAACAATTCAGTCCTGGCATTGTGCCAACAATCCAAAAGTCAAGAACTAAAATTATATATAAAAAAAGAAAAAAATAAATAAAAAGAAATAAAATATAAATTAACAATTTTAAATAACTTACAAGTTTGCGCGTCATATGTAAAGGACATAATATGTGTGGGAAAAGCATGTCAGCAGCCCACGGTTGACAAAGGCACACTGATCGCGATCGACGTTAAATGTTCTTTATTATTATATCGTATGCCCCGGTCAAATTATCCGTGTCTTTCTGACGGGAAAAAATAAGGTTAATGAACAAATTTCATCGTATCATCTACAAACAAAATAAAGGCTTTAACTCCTTTGAGAATATAGATCGATCGAAATGGATTGTTAATGTCAGCAGTAAACAAATTCCAGAATCGGTACTGAAAATTCTTAGCCTCGGCGATAAGTTCGGTGTCCCGATAGACCGTAACAATAAGAAAGACCGCATGCGTTCAACCTTAGATGTTATTAAGAATTTCGAGTTTAATTGTGGCAGAATAGATGATGATGCCATTGATGAAACACGTGGTTTGATTGCTAACACTTTACATAAATTTTTAAGCAAGGATAGACACGTAAATTATTTAGATAGTCACATTTTACGTGAGTTCACAAAATGTAAAAAATATTTACGTGACAATGACGATATTTTTGTTACGAAAGCTGACAAGGGCCAAACAACGGTCGTTATGGACAAGAAAACGTACATTGACCAAATGAATTTGTTACTTGACGATCAAATGACTTATAAAAAAGTAAAAAAGGACCCAATTAAACGCATTACAACAAAACTTAACGAGCTCATCAAATCATGGCACACCAATGGCATTGTCGATGACCGTACTTATAAGTTTCTTAACTGCACTAATGGTAATCTCCCGAGATGCTACGGTCTACCTAAAATACATAAACACGGTTTTCCCTTGCGAATCATTGTCTCCGCTGTAGGTAGTCCACTTTACAATGTAGCTCGTTTCATCCATGACATACTTCATAAATCCATACCGAAACCTAAGTCACATATTAAAGATAGTTGGACCTTTGTGACTGAGATTAACAATTTCAAAATTAACCCGGACGAATTGATGGTCTCTCTTGACGTCACTGCATTATTCACTAATATACCGAAAGATTTAGTCATGCAAGGTATAAAGAATAGATGGAAATATATTTCCCGTAAGACGGATTTCAATTTAGAACAATTTTTATACGCGATTGACCTCATTTTATCTTCAACAAGTTTTCAGTTTGACGGACAATTTTATGAACAGGTGTTCGGTAGCCCTATGGGGTCCCCTCTCTCCCCTATCCTTGCGGACATTGTCATGGATGATCTTGAGACTTTCTGCTTGAAGCAATTAGGTTTCACGATCCGATTTTTTTTGTCGTTATGTTGACGATGTCTTCGCGATAATTCCGAAGTCTAATATTGATGAAATTTTAACAATTTTCAATAATTATCACACTCGGTTGAAATTTACCTA
This sequence comes from Temnothorax nylanderi, assembly GCF_030848795.1. Classification (NCBI taxonomy): domain Eukaryota; kingdom Metazoa; phylum Arthropoda; class Insecta; order Hymenoptera; family Formicidae; genus Temnothorax; species Temnothorax nylanderi. Next base: position 25,085 of record NW_027249949.1, read on the forward strand.
CGAAACTGAGGAAAATAACTCAATCAATTTCTTGAATACGACTGTCATCAGGGAGAATGATACCTTAATTACTAACTGGTACACGAAACCTACCTTTTCCGGTCGATACGTTAATTATTTTTCTAGTCACCCGGAAAAATATAAACTGAACAATATAATAAGCTTGGTCGACCACGCGATCTTACTTTCCGACAAACGGTTCCACGATAATAACATTGATAAAATCAAAGAGATACTTTTGAACAATTGCTATCCCCCGCATACAGTTGACAGATGTATTAAAGATAGACTAAAACTACTCAGTAACCGTGATAACACATCTAACACGAATGATATTGTACGACGTATACCGGAAAATTGTATAACTGTTCCCTACATTAAGGGTCTCAGCGAGAGACTTTTGCGTATTTTCAATGATCACGGTCTTCACGTTCTTTATACAGTTCCTAAGTCCCTCGATTGCGTCATAAGGAGGGGGAAAGATAGACTAGATTGTTTCAAGCAGACTAACTTAATTTATAAAATCAATTGCGGAAATTGCGATGCCACGTACATTGGCCAAACCAAAAGACATCTCGAAACACGCATTAAAGAGCATAGGGCAGATATCAAGAAACATGTCAGCAACCATTCCGTCGTTAGTAAACATCGTACCTCTCTTGATCACGAATTCGAATGGCATAAAACTGAGATATTACATAGCGAAAAACAAGTTAGAAAACGCGAGATCGCAGAAATGTTTTTCATAAAACAAAATAATAATACAATCAACCTACAGAAAGACACGGATAATTTGACCGGGGCATACGATATAATAATAAAGAACATTTAACGTCGATCGCGATCAGTGTGCCTTTGTCAACCGTGGGCTGCTGACATGCTTTTCCCACACATATTATGTCCTTTACATATGACGCGCAAACTTGTAAGTTATTTAAAATTGTTAATTTATATTTTATTTCTTTTTATTTATTTTTTTCTTTTTTTATATATAATTTTAGTTCTTGACTTTTGGATTGTTGGCACAATGCCAGGACTGAATTGTTTGTAAGAGATAGAACACTTGATAAGGACCGAAAGTGACGGTCGAAACGTCGTGAGATAATAAAATTCATATATTGCCAGTCAGAGTCGATTATTACTACTCCTTTTTATTTTATTCACTGGCGAAGAAAAGGTTTCTTTATTGATTTACTATGCAATATATTAGCTGCCTTATGTTTGTCTACACTTGAGGACAGTACCATCTTTTCATTATTTTTGACTGGATAAAATGCAAGTCGAGATTGTTTCGGTTTCTTCCTTAGATAGTCGAGTATTGATGGACTTGTTGGCTGATTATTTTCGTCGGCATTTTTGTGCAAAGATTTATATGCCTCTAATGAACTAGTTTCCGTATCGGAATCTAATTCCAACATGCTTTCTTGCACTATAAAATCACATGTACATATTCATAATTAATCGATAAAATAAAAGAAAGGAGAAGAGGAATGCTTCGAAGCATTTGTAGAGTTAAGCGGATCACAACCATAAAGATATAAGACAGATATATACAGATATAGAATTTGTAATACTTACTGCAGCATATTGCAGAATCGTGTAAGTGTATTTCTGGTCTGTCTTCTTGATTGACAATTACTTCGTCGTTGTCTAATGCATCGTCACCTTCTTGATTATTATTTTCTTCATCATTTTCAAATACTTCATCATTGCTGTTGTTGTCAGATTCCAAAAATTCCGTATACATATATTCATCACCAACAGAGTAAAATATCTTTGTGTTGATTTATTCCATTTTGAATATAATGCTGGGACAGTTTATCAATGCTTACCTTGCTCTTCAGTTTCCGCATTCTCCACATATTCTAAGACAATCTGGTCTTGGTGTAAGGCTGAAGAAGTGGAAATTTTTTGCGCACTACGTTTCTGCAATTGCGACACGTACTTCTTATTCGCGTTCTGCACCGGTGCTACAGAACTGTTATCGATTATTTGAACGCCGGAATTGTTCGAGATGTTAGCCGTATTATCTCTTTCTGCAGCAAAAATAAATTACGTCCAGCATATTTTTTTTATACACACAATGTAGACCTTATAAGATTCTTATGTTCAATACATAAAATGTTCCTTTGAATTTGTTGGGCGGGAGATACATGTTTCGGATATTGATTATCTTCGGTTGAGCTGTGAAATGTAAGAGATAATGTAGAATATTACGACGTATATTGCATAATCTTTCCAATCGACAAGTATAAACTTACACATTCCTTCTGATGCTTGCAATGTAATCGATCTTTTCAGCTTATTGTGGTGTTTCTGAGTAGCTGCCATATCCTACACAGTATGTAGGTATAATATTTAATAATGGCCAGTTTCTTTTTTTCAGTACAGTTAAATATCATATTTTAACGTGAGACGATTAAGAAATAGCACCATGCGAAGTGGAACCCTGATCTTTCAGAGACACAATAATCACACGTGACAGAGGGGAACAAGTGTAATTACATCAAAATGTACTAGCATCGAAATGGAACAATGTTATAAATAAACGACTAACAATAAGAACACAATGCGGCCACGCGGCAATACCATATACAAACGCGTACCAATAAATAAAATCAAAATTGAATCAAGCAACAGGCTTATATCCACACATATCTATCTCAAACCTGTGAATTGACCAGTGAAATATGTAGATCTGTGATGCAAAATATAGGTTGTCGGGAAAATCTGAAAAAAAAGCGTGGAAGCTTTCGTCGGTTCCTCTGATGTAAAGAATCGGGATGTCTCATGATATATGTTTTAAATCTGTAAATGGAAATAGTACGTCACAAAAAAAAATTGTACAATAGAACGTAGTCTCACCCATAAAATAAACATTTGGCAATGCGGCAGTAAAATGAATCGTAACGTGCAAAGTGCAGATTAATAATAATAAAATGGACATAAAAAATTACAGGATATAACGTCTATTTATGTGTCGCTGTGAATTAGAGGGAAAACATACACAGAATCAGCGTTGTACGGAACAACAAAGCCTTTTCTGTCAACTTCATCTATGTTCCATGTTTGAAGTTCAGAAAGCTCGCGTCCATCGAAAATGCCTAAATTGCGAGAATCGCACGGATAATCAGCAATAGGATGAGTGCTGATAAATTGGCGACCAACAATAACAGGAATTTTGTTGTGGTAGCATATATGTTCTACGAGAACAACGCTCTTATTTGATAGATAGCAACAATTGTTAGGACTTTTGTCAGTTAGCAAAAAATCTTGAAATTGGATTTCCTGATGGAAATTGGTATATCCCGGCGGTAATTGATGGTATAACCGATTCTTCCTTTTGTTTAAGTAATTGTAACCAGTTTTCGAGTTGTCTGAAGGTATAAGATGGATCGATCGTTCTGTTATTCTTTTTATGAATTGCGCTAAAGGTTGGGCACCACCTTTGATCATTAATTTAATTTTTTGCAAAAAATTTTCAAACGGAAAGCAACTGAAATCGTCAAGGGGCCCATGATTTAGAACATCCTCTGGAATATGAATTAAATTGTGAATGTTGTAAATTAATGTTTCTTCTCCATACAAGAGTTCCATGTTATCTACGAAGTAGATCATAAGATCTTGGGCATAGCTGTGTAACGGCCTTTAGGATCGAACGCGGACTAGCTCGCCGGATCAGGAGTTCGATAGGAGGCCCAGAGACAATAATCAAGGTTAATGCACACTCAAGAGTTTATTCCTTTATGGCTCACGCCAAAGATTTACAGAATGACGTGCGCTAGGGTACGCTGGTTTTAACGGGCGCGGTATTACATGGAGCGGCACGCGGGATTTACAAGTATTAGACGCGGTTGGAACGAAACGCAGTATTACAGTAACGAGCGCGGTATTTACAGACGGTCGGTCGGATGCACGCGGTGGATTACAGTATTAGACGCGGTTGGAATGGAACGCAGTATTACAGTAAACGGAACGCGGTATTTACAGACGGTTGGTCGGATGCACACGGTGCATTACCGTATTAGACGCGGTTGGAACGGACTATACGGAGATATTATAACGCAGTATTATAGCAAACGGAACGCGGTATTTACAGACGGTCTAGCGGATGCACGCGGTGCATTACAGTATTAGACGCGGTTGGAACGGAACACAGTATTACAGTAAACGGAACGCGGTATTTACAGACGGTCGGCCGGATGCACGCGGTGCATTACCGTATTAGACGCGGTTGGAACGAATTATACGGAGATATTATAACGCAGTATTATAGTAAACGGAACGCGGTATGTACAGACGGTCGGGCGGATGCACGTGGTGCATTAAGGTGTGAGACGCGGTTTGATCGGCAGGTGTACGCGGTGCATTAAGTGCACGTAGTAGGATCTGGGGCCCGGGGCTTCGGTAACGAGAGGGCTCGTTACGAGGCCGAGCGTGCTCGACCCCGTTTCGCCGTCGCCGTCGGGAGTTCGGTTGCTGAAGGTCGGGGACACCCGAGAGTTCTCGGTCGAGGCACAGAGCTCTGGACCCCGGTGGTGTGTCGCCCTAGGAGTTAGGTGCGGTAGGCTTCGTCGGATAGCGGAAAGCTCGTATGGAGACGAAATGAAGTCTCTCGCCGGAGTGCCGGCTTATATATTCCGGCGTGGCGGGTCCGGTGGGAAAGAGGCCGATCTTCAGGCGAGCCGCGCGGGGGTACGCTTACGCGCGCTCGCCTTCGGCGCGGATCGGCTCCCTTCGGCGCTTGCCGGCGCCGCGCGGGGAAGGCACCGGTGCCGCGTTTTGCCCGCGCACACGGTGCTTTTGAAGCGTTTAAAAAATGTGGGCGCACCGCGCCCTGTCCTCGCCCGACGGAGGGTCGGTCAGGCGGTATCCGGCGGGCGGTGGTCGGGAACGATGCCTTGGCAAAAGGGGCGCATCGTTACAGCTGTTATTGCGTACACATTCTCTTGGATCACAAAGAATTCTAACGGCACAGTTGAGAGCATTAAAATGTATGATCTGAGATTTACTTAATAAATGCTGAAGAACTACAGGTCCCAAATACAACAGCAATCGGAACTCTGTCGCTTTCCACTGAGCGACTTCTTTCAAAGAACGCGGATGTCGTGAAAATTCTGCTGGAACAGATTTAGCTCACCTGCGATAAAAATCGTTAAATGCGGCAAGCTTAGCTAATGCTTCCTCGGATTTCCCCATAGCGCGGATCCAAAGTAAAAGAAGTTTTTTCATCGTTCCTAAGCAGAACAGGTGCATATAATCGAGAAAAAATTGCTTTATCATATCAATACCTATAGTGTTCGAGAAGTCGAACACAAGCCTCGCGCGCCTGACAACGCGCGCCCGGCCACCCCGCGAGGGCTCCGGGCGTATTAGGTGCCGCGATCTGCCGCGGAGCGTCGCCAGCCCATTTACATTTACTCGTACTTAAAGTACGATCATGCTGCGACTTAAGGCGGACCGCGCAAGGCGCGGCATTAACATTCATTCGCATTCCTCCGCGGTACTCCACGATCTCGTGTCGAGGAACACGTGGATCGAATTAGTCGTAGCGTCGAGCGAAATATCCTCCGCTTTCTAGCAAGCAAGCGTCGAGCGACTTCTCCTCCGCTGAATTAGATTGTGATCAAAGTGGAGACCGCTGCTCCATCGATGCCGGTGACCCCCTCCGGGCCCGGTAACGTTGAGGTGGAGGCATCGAGCGGCTCCACTCCTGTGCCGCTTAAGTCAACCAGGCGACGGTGCATGACAAGACCAAGGAGCAAACGAGGACGGAAGCCTCCTCCCCGCCAGCCAGTGCCGCAGGAGCGGCACGTGAAGAGGCCAGAACCCTTCGAGAAACCTCCGAGTGGCCAGCCAGTGACGCAGGAGCGTCACAAGAAGAGGCCGGAGCCCTCCACGGACCAGTCGTTGCTTCCGTGGAAGCTCATTCCACTCGAGCTCCCGGAAGCACGTCTTACCAGGCCCGCAGGATTGCGGCTAGCCAAGCGAGATTGCCGCATTTTGAGACTACCGGCTCTCCACCTGCTTCGATTGACACGAATTCGGACCACGGCCACGCAGACGGTGTGCACACGAGCTCTCTTGGCCCCTTGGTCGCCAGTGGACCCACCGGACCAACCTACGGACAAGCTTCCCGTCACCCCGGGCTCAAAGCTCGATCTAAACAATAACGAGGCATCCCAGGTGAATAAAGCCATCTAAAAACTTAACTTTTGAAAGTCCAGTTTTATTTTTTGTAAGGCGCCATCACTATATCGAACATATAGTTTTAAAAGGAGACATGATATTCAGAAATGCAGCAGGTAATCCTTCTCTGAAACTCGCATTAGTTCTCAAAGTTGAATCCTTCTCTAGAAATATTCGTTGTCCATTCACAGTTTTACCAGGTTGAATGCATTTGGCACAACGTCTATTATGAGCGGGAAAACAAGAGATAAAATTTCGTGCAGGAGTATCAGCAATCGTACAAAATAGCTTCGATTTTCGTAAATAAAACCCTCATTGTACAATTTCATGTACTCTGTGAGAAATGCTTGTAGAAATTGAGCAGCGGATGAAGGCTTTTTACTTCCATGAAACGCTCCAATAACGAATAGTTCGACAAACTGAATTCCAACAGCTTTACCTAATATGGGCCACAACTGACTCTTAGAACTATTTGATAGAGGTAGTCCATCGATATTAATGTTAATTTGGAGAATCACAGAAATTTCCGTGTCAGCATTACGCTGCAGCAATACATTATAGTTTCTGTATCTCAACTGTTCCTTCAGTGCCCTCTCTAACCCATAATGAACGTAAGTGCCTCCAGCCAGAGCCTGTATATCAATTTTGTTTGGCGTGTCACATAATGTCCTGGCATCAGACGGAAGCTCAGGATGACCAAATTTCTTTAACCCTCTCAAAAGATCGTTCACAACGGATTGAGGTATTTTGTTTTGAATTGCCCAATGAGCAAGAAAATCTTGAAGATTAGCTATACTAGTGGGACGAGTGATAGTCGATTGAGCCTGATTTTCCATCTGGATATTAGTCCAGTCAAAATACGGAAAAAAGGGGGGGTACCTAGAAAAAATTGCAACACAAGGTTTTATTACGTTATTGTATTCAGAAAAATATACTGAACAACATATCCAAATTTCGCCATTTTCCGCTATCCCTAATATGTTTTTTATTAACAATTTATAAACAAATTTGTTTCTCTCCACAAATACGATGAATTTCGAAATTTTTGTAGAGATCAAAGTTGTAGAGCAGACAAATATCTACAAAAAATGTTCTTATGAATTTTTTGAAATATCTCATACTATTTGAGATATTTGCAACAAGAGCTACTAGGCTACGCGCGGAGCGGAGCGGAGAGTTCTAACAAGCACACGGCAGTCTCTACCGGTCGCTGCTAGTTCTCTAGGTTCTACAAGGAACTTGAGTTGGTTTTCGATACTAGTATATGTGTCTATGTATACACACATATATATATATACATATATATATATAATATGAATGTACATAGGTGCGCAACTAAGTTTCCGGGTTGTTTTTATCAATAAAAAATGGAAAATTTCAAGAGAAATACAAAAAATGGTTTATTCAAAGTATCGTCCCTCGCTAGCTATACATTTTCGCCATCTCTCTGGCAATACATGAATACCGCGACAATAAAACGACGCGTCTTTGGACCGAAACCATTCATCCAACCAATTTTGCACTTCTTCGAAATTGGTCAAATGTAGCCCAGCCAAGCCATGCGCCATCGACCGGAACAAGTGATAATCGGAAGGCGCCAGGTCTGACGAATACGGCGGGTGCGGTAGCAGATCCCATTTCAGCGTTTTGATGGTGTCCTGGACGATGGAACTGCGATGGCACGGAGCGTTGTCGTGCTGCAATATCACTCGTTCGTGTCTCGTGTCCCATTCTGGCCGTTTTTCGAGCAATGTATGGTTTAAATTGATCAGTTGTTGTCGGTAGCGATGCCCATTGACAGTTTCGCTCGGTTTCAGCAGCTCATAGTACACGATTCCTTTCTGGTCCCACCAAACGCAGAGCATTGTCTTCTTTCCAAAACGATTTGGCCGTGCCGTCGATGTTGATTCTTCACCAGGTAAAAGCCACGATTTTTTGCGTTTGGGATTCTCTAAATATATCCACTTCTCATCGCCAGTAACAATTCGATGAAGAAAACTCTTTCTTTCATGCCGCAAAAGCAAAATTTCGGAAGTGGCTCTTCGATTTTCCATCTCTCTCAGTCAACTCATGCGGCACCCATTTTCCTTCCTTTTGAATTTTTCCCATGGCATGTAAACGTTTGGAAATACCTTGGTGAGTCATGTTTAATGCCTCCGCAAGTTGATCTTGTGTTTGCGTATCATCTTCATCCAATAATGCTTGCAGATCGGCGTCCTCAATTGTTTTTGGTCTTCCGGAGCGCTCCTTGTCCTCAGTGTCGAAATCGCCACTTCTGAAGCGTTTAAACCAATCTTCACAGGTAGTTTTCGATGGTGCATGTTCGCCGTAGGCCTCCTCAAGCAAACGACGTGCTTCAGCTGCATTTTTTTTCAAGTTAAAGCAGAAAAGCAAAGCTTCCCGCAAATGCTGTTTATTTGGCACAAAACTCGACATCTCCGTTGTTAGAAAAAATATTTTTGCGTTGCGATATGTGTTTATATAACGACTGGTTATTGTTAACAGATGTCCAAGCTATAACTTCAGACAATTTCAGACATGTAAGTCGAGTACATGTGTTATTGGTGCCATCTATGTGTGAAACCCGGAAACTTAGTTGCGCACCTAGTATATATATATATATGTAGGATTATAAAAAGATATATATATTTGACAAAAACAATAAAAAAACAAAAAATGGGGTGACAATCGAGCCAACAGCCTCCTTGTGGCCACCCTGGAAACAGATGCTAATTTATCTAGCTAATGTTGGCCGTAAGCGCGCAGCGCTATAATGTTTTGAGCTTCCGTTGCAAATATCTCAAATAATATGAGATATTTCGAAAAACTCATAAGAACATTTTTTGTAGATATTTGTCTGTTCTACAACTTTGATCTCTACAAAAATTTCAAAATTCATCGTATTTGTGGAGAAAAACGAATTTGTTTATAAATTGTTAATAAAAAACATACTTAGGGATAGCGGAAAATGGCGGAATTTGAATATGTTGTTCAGTATATTTTTCTGAACACAATGACGTAATAAAACCTTGTGTTGCAATTTTTTCTAGGTCTAATCGTATTTTGACTGGACTATTAGCACGATCGCGGTGGAAATCTCGATAACATGTACGCTCGCCGGTTGTCCTCGAGAGACTGCCTCGAGTGCCGCTGCTCTCAGTGGCTCCCCACTTACGGCCGCTATCCCCACCACGGCTTCACGGCCGCTTTCACTCTCTGGAATGTTCGTCGCGGCGCAATAACAACTTTCTCTTTTCCACGCCGAACGTTCCAGATGTTGTTGGCGGAAATTTCCAGTGGCGATGCCCTCAGGTTGACCCCCTCTCTTCGCTCCAGGGTAGTGGTTTTCCACCTCGCTTATTTTACGAGTTTTCTCGGCGCCGACCCGTGCGCACGTCCTACCCCGCGCTCTAATACATGCATCCGGACCGACTTCTCGCAGAAGATGTCCGGGTATATCTAGTGTCGTCGGCCGTCGACGCCGACCCCCGGTGACGCATCTACGCGACCTTCTCAACCGGTATCCGCCCTCTGTTCCCGGCGATGACGCTTGGTTGACGAGATCGCGGGCGGTCACGCAACTTGACCTTCGCGTGGCCGGACTTTGACGCCGACCCGGTTTTCGTGCATACCAGGTGCCGCATGTCGGTCACCGGCCATTTATTCCCGCGGATCGCGTGTGTCCGCGAATTTCTTACCCGGGCGCCCGTTCGCGACGCCGAATGTCCCTGATCGTTCTGTCGGTCCCGCAGGCGAATCATCCGTTGCTCCCCCTCGCGTGAGACCCTCGGTCCGCTATCTCGCGAACGCGCCTCCGGATCTGACCCGCGATCAGTCGTGACCCCTCCTTGGGTCGCTCTGGTGGGCCATCGGTGGCCCTGCTGATTGTGCGACCGGTGGTTCGCGATTTCGCGGGCTCGCCGGCCGCCTGAAGATTGCGTGTGGCCTAAACCTGGGTCGCGCTATGTGCGTCGGTTCGCGCGACAAAATTAACTAAACTGGCGCTTTTATGCGCTTAGGCCGAAAACAAAATATGTATAAACTAAACCGACGGAAACTCATATCCTTAATTCCGGGCTCGGAAGCCGAAGCTTGCCCGTTTTTTTATCATCTTACGAACTAATTGCGCCGGATGGGCTTATCAGTATCTTAAATCTACTCGCCCCCGCTGAGGCCTTTCTCCCCGGCGTCGTGCTCGGGGTCCTCCCCGCTCGCCGGGCTCTTGAAGCTGCCTGACGCGGCTGGGCTCCCTTCCTCCACGCTCGTTTCCAGCGCCAAGTCCTCCGCCAGTTGGTCGAGCGCGTTATTAATGGCCGCCAGGCCCCCCGGCGGTTCCGCCCCGGTCGCGGCCTCGCTCGCGAATAACCCCGCAGGTGTTGGCCCGCCGTCGGTCCCTTCGGATCCCGCCTGCATCACGAGATCCGGCATGTCACGGACCACAGGGAAATCAGGCGTCCCCGTCGCTGTTGCCGCCTCCGGCTCCTGCGTCGGCGATGTCAGCCGACATATTGTGCGGACCGCTCGGTCCGTCAGTCGACGCAAGAGCACTCTTGGCGACCCCACGCGTGCACGTCGCGACACGGATGAGACCGGTCTCAAGGACAGTGTGGCCTAACGGCAGACGGAGCAGCATGCTTATAGCATTTGGAAGGGATGTGTTGACAACGCACACGAAAGAAAAACTACATCCGTGAATGCTCGTGTACACGAAAATATGGAAAGAATGTAAACTATGGAAAAGTGTAGTTTGTGTGATGCCGATCAAAAGTTTAAATGGGCACGACCTTCAAAAAATGCTAGCTTTTAAGCTACGAGCCTATAAAGGTAATATTGGTGGTACAAAAAACTAGCATATTTTGAAGGTCGTGCCCATTTGAACTTTTGATCGGCATCACACAAACTACACTTTTCCATAGTTTTGGTCGATTTTAACCGCGGCCACTTTTTTCATATAATTAGTGCGTGGTCCTTTGGGAAGTATTGAAAAGAGAAGGGATTATTGAACAACTGAGAGCTAGGATAGAAGACCTGTATGAAGAGACAAGAAGTGTAATAAGAGTAAAGGGAGAAAAGGGATCATGCTTCTGGACGGTCAAAGGAGTCAGACAAGGATGTCCACTGAGCGCTATGCACTTCATACTACTGCTGGCGGACTTAGAGGAAACAATGGCCTAGTTTACACCGTGCGACCTGATCGCGACCTGACCTATGCCCTGACCTAAAATAGGCTTCTAAACAAAACGTTTACACCATGTAGACCTATGATACTTTTGGGTCGAATATAGGTAAAAATTTAGTCCGTTAAACGAAATTATATAGATTTTGGAGATCTATTAATATCGGTAGATAATCTTGATACACAGAAACGGGATAAATGGTGGATTCTGGCTGTGACCATCACTACACAGACAGAATGTAATTTTACCCAATCTTTTCATCATGGCATGTGGTTAAAAATTATGCGGTGGAATGTTCCATATTGTGAATTTCGTTTGCCGTATGAAGAAAGTGGTTGGATAATAGTTAACTTACAGCAAACTAGTAAATAAGCTTATTATATTTAATAAGCAGTATTGTTTGACCAAACTGACGTTGCGTATAATGTCGTAATTACATTAATTCAATCCTCGACGTTTCGACACTCGTTTTGTGTCCTTATCCAGAGTACTAAAAACTACGAAGTCATGTTACATAAAATAATATCGCAACGAGGAACAAAGGGCGTAGGAACGGAAAATATATCTACCTATCTTATATTAGTCGCACGCGAATTTCTTGCAGTTTAACACTTTGTCAGATTTCGAAGTTGTCTAATTATTAAAATGAAGGAGCCGCAATCCATCCTGAATTATAATGCGATGTAGCACAAGAGGTAACCGGAACAGAGAACTCTGAAAACTTTATCGACAAGCAAATTAACAAGAGGCTAAAAGAGTTAAACTATCGCAAGGACATCGTCGACTCGAATAATGTCGGTAGTACTTTCGATGCCCGGAGACATATTGTGTTTCCTTATGTTAAGGGTTTAAGCGAGAATATTCGCCGCACGGTGAATCGATGTGGCTTGGAGGTCCTTCACACGATTCCTAAAAAACTCGACTCAATTATAAAACGTGGGAAAGACAAACTGGACAACATGAAGGAAACAGGTGTTGTGTATAAAATCGACTGTAACGATTGTAATGCATCCTACATAGGACAAACATTAAGACACTTGGAAACTCGTGTGAAGGAGCATCTGAGTGACATTAAAAAAGATGAGAGCAGGCGCTCTGTAGTCAGCAAGCACCGATTGATGCACGGGCATGATTTCAAATGGTCCACTGCCGAAGTTTTGCATAGGGTGTTGAGCCGGCGGGCAAGTCGCGCTGCCCGTAAAAAAAAAAGAGCGCGGAGCATCGCGCGCCCCGCGTGCCATCCGTCAGCTCCGCGTGTACGGGCGATACGGATGCCCCGACCCCGACGCTCGCCGGCGTGCTCGGCTCCGAGCTCTTTTTTTTTCACGGGCAGCGCGACTTGCCCGCCGGCTCGCGATCGACGCGATTAACGTCCGGCCATGCGTTCGTCCGTCCCCGCGCGGCACGCGCGTTCCACGCGAGATGCGTCTCGGTTTCCCGCCTACACACGCGAGCCACGCGATTTCCGGCGACATCGTGGCGTGCACCGCGTGCATCGTCGTTCCTCTGGTTCGCGATATTCGCGAGCCGCCCGAGAATATCGGCTCGCGAGTCGCGACTTTGATGCCGCTCGGCGCGCTATATATACGCCTTTTACCTACTGCTATGTGTGATTTCTGCCCAGTGCTCTGAATGTCAACGTGAAGAAATTCAAGCAAGCGCGGGTAAACGGCGGGAGTAACTATGACTCTCTTAAGGTCTATGACTTAACTATGACTCTCGGAAGCTTCTTTTCGTTTTCTTCTCTCCAGAGAAGGGGAACCCTTGGCCGGGGTCAAACACAACATTCTTTTGGCAAAGATTTATGCAAGCTATAAGGCTGCTCTTGGACTGTTTTGTCGACGGTTTTCTTATTTTCGGTGGAAAATAAATACGCGCGATCCGCCATGCGCTGTACCAATAATTTAGGCCGGCTCAGGGGGAGCGAGGAGACCCGCTTGGGAACCGGGTCCTCCTGGATGGGAGTCATAGTTGCTCGTTCACAAGGGGGCGCAGCCTGTCGTCTGCGCCCCAAGTCTGCCCCACCTCCAAGATCGGTGTCCGCTGGGTACCCGGCTTGCCGGGGAGCTGACGGGGTTCAGGCGACACGGGAGCATGCCCTGGGCTCTCGGCCGGTTTCGACCGATGCCAGCGGGTTTCATTCCCGTCAGGGCAACAACATCGAGAACATACCCTGGGCTCTCGGCCAGTTTCGACTGGTGCCAGCGGGTTCATTCCCGCCAGGGTAATAACGAGAGCACACCATGGGCTCTCGGCCGGTTCCGACCGGTGCCAGCGGGTATCACTCCCGTCAGGGCAATACAGCTGGTCACGGGCTAGCAACCCCGGCTGGCTTATCTTAAAGTCGCTAAATATAGAAATGGCAAAGCCTCGGACGATGGGGAACACGGCCCCATTCCCCTGGAACACGGCCAGGGGGCTATACGGAGACAACCAAGGCAAGAAACACTGGTCTCGAGCGATGGGGAACACGGCCCCATTCCCCTGGAACACGGCCAGGGGGCTATTCGAAGACAACCAAGGCAAGAGTTACAGGTCTGTGAATTATCGCTCCCCTTCAATCGAAGGCGGTGCGAAAGTTGCGCCGGAGTGGGCGAATATATGGCTCTCACTATCAAAGATGAGGCCCGGCATATTGAGGAAGTGCACCCTCACCTAAGCGTCAGATATAAATGTGAATGGTGTGGCAAGTCGTATGCGTCGTACCATGCGGCTGCATGCCACCTGCCAAAATGCCCAGCAGCCGGGGTAAATGAGGGGCAACGAACCGTAAAGCAGGGCCGGTTCGACTGCCCGGAGTGTGACAGAAATTTCACCTCACAACGAGGGCGGTCGCAACACCAAAGGCTGGCGCACCCGGTAACAAGGAACCGATTGAGATCAGAGCAAACGGCTCCGAAGGTGAATGAACAAAGACGGGGCAGAGTTTTTTCTGCCGAAGATATCAGTAGGATGCTCGAACTCGAAGTGGAGCTCATGGGCAAGATGAACATAGCGAGAGCTATGGTTCCGTTTATGCCGGAGAAAACCCTGAAGCAAATAAGGGACAAAAGAAATGAGTCGTGTTACAAAAGGTGGAGAGAACAACGCCTCAGTAGTACACTTTCTAATCAAGAGGCTGTCGAGGAAGAGGACCAGCAAGTGGGCGGTGCACCACTAGAGGTCGACGAGGCTTTTGTTGATGCAGAGGAGAACGAGGATGTTTTCATGGATGCGGTCGAGACACCAGGCGATATTTACAGCTTTGAGGAGTCTTCGTCAACCATGAGTTGGAGGCAAGCCAGCATTGCGGCTGTGCTTAAGGAGCTCAAGAGTAGTGAGCCCAAGGAAACGCTGGAAGTGCAACGGCATATTATCGAGCTCCTGACGGCAAAGAGTGAAGGTCAGGCAATAACGCAGGCAGAAGTAGACGCAGCCTACGAGCTAGTGGTCAGTTTGTTCCACGCCCCTGCAACTGGGAAGAAAGGCGGTAATTCCCGGAAGCATCGGAGTCGGAGGAAAGGGCTCTCGGGTAGAAGCAAACGCAAAGCCCGAGCCTATGCCCTTACGCAAGAGTTATATAAAAACAATCCTGCTATGCTCGCAAAAATGGTAAGAGAGGGTATGGACATTCAAGCGCAAGATACATGTGAATCGGTGAGTCCATCAGTGGAGAGCGTCAAGGAGCTCTACGAAGGGCTGTGGGGAAAGCCCGGTCGATGTGATGTTGAACAGGAGAAACGAGGGGCCACGGTGCCATATAACCCAGCAGAAATTCTGCACCCTATCTCCAGTGCGGAGGTTCTGAAGCGTTTCAGGTCAACACGGCTGAGGGTGGCAGCCGGGCCCGATGGACTCCGCAAGGGAGATCTGATGAGAAATGAAGGAGGATACATCCTCCAAGCGATCTTTAACGTAATCATGCTGGCACTGAAACAGCCAAGCGCATGGCGCTGCAATAGAACAACGCTGTTGCTCAAAGAGGGCAAAGATCCCTTAGTAGCGGCCAACTACAGGCCAATTACTATCTCCTCGATACTGAGTAGATTGTATTGGGGTATTATGGACCAACGCCTAAGAAACGTGGTCCACCTAAACGCACGGCAAAAAGGCTTTGTGCCAGAAATGGGATGTTATAATAACATCAACTTGCTAAATGAATTCCTTGCAACAGCCAAAAAGGGCAAAGGAATCGTTGTCACTCAGGTGGACATTGCCAAGGCGTTTGATAGCCTTCCGCACCCAGTTATTAAGTATTCGTTACTTAGCCAAGGGTTGCCGAAGGAAGTGGTCGCACTGATAATGGACTCGTACAAAGGAGTCAAAACGACCATGAACTGTCGTAACGAAATGTTCGACATAGAGTTGAGAAGAGGTGTCAAACAAGGCGACCCTCTGTCTCCACTCATCTTTAATATCTGTATGGATTTAATCATTGACAAGTTGGAAAGGATGGAAGGCTTCCAAGTTAAGGAAGACCTTAGCATATCGTGCTTGGCCTTTGCCGACGATATAATTTTAATTGCAAATGATCGAGTTGCGGCGAGTCGGCTTATGGATGAGCTCGTTGGCTTCCTCTCAAGTTGGGGAATGGCACTATCGATTGGGAAGTGCGTTGCATTTGGTATTGTCACCACCAAAGATAGCTGGTATATGGTGGACCCTGAAATAGACAGTAATGGCGAGAGGATCGCCTACCGCGGCCCTGCGCAGTCATTGCAATACCTAGGCATACAGATTACTCCATGGGAAGGAGTAGTTATTAAGCGTGCAATCGCACGGCTAAGGGACACGCTCCCAAGAATTAAAAGGCTACCCCTGAAGCCTCACCAAAAAGTCGAACTCCTAGCGCGGTATGTATTGCCGCACTTTCTGTACGCCTTCACCGCGGGCACTATAAGTGCCACAGTGCTAAGAGATATGGACCAAGCACTGAGGACGGCGGTGAAAGACTATCTGCACCTCCCACAGTCTACGGCAGATGGTCTGCTATACGCATCCAAACGCGATGGCGGCATGGGCTTTCCGAAGCTCGAAATTGTTGTAACGTCCGCAACTCTAAAAGCTGGATTTCGCTTTCTAACTAATAGCGACCCGGCAATACAGGCCCTAGTAGTAGCGTCAGGGCTGGAGAACAGACTAAAGCGCCTTGCTCATGTAGCCAAACTTGGCTGGCCACTACAGTCGACCAAACAGATCGACGGCTACAAGCTCAAAGCCAAAGCAGACGAATGGAAGAGATGGGCGGATTTGCCCTCCCAAGGCAAAGGAGTGCAAGCCTATAAAAACGACAAAATAGGCAATGAGTGGCTATACCGTCCTAACCTGTTGAAACCGTCCAGGTACATTACGGCGCTCAAACTGAGAGCCAATGTAGCGGCGAACAAGGTGTCGCTCAATAGAGTCGCTAAAACCGGCAACGTCATGTGCCGAAAATGCAAGGCGCAGCCTGAGACGCTAGGCCATATACTGGGGCAGTGCACGTATACCAAGTCCGGTAGAATTAAACGGCACAACGATATTCGAGACTGCATTGAACGACACGTCTTGGGGCAGCGTGGCATGGCAGTAACGAAGGAGGCAAGGCCGCAGGACCCTCATCTGAGGAATCTCCAACCAGACCTGATCATACAGTATCGGGAAAGGGTCTTTGTGGTTGACATCACAGTCTGCCATGAGGATGGTGATCTCCTTGACAGAGGTAGAAGGGACAAGCTCGCTAAATATGCGTCCCTCATAGCCCCGCTTAAAGCTCA
The DNA here is from genome assembly GCF_030848795.1 of Temnothorax nylanderi. Lineage (NCBI taxonomy): Eukaryota > Metazoa > Arthropoda > Insecta > Hymenoptera > Formicidae > Temnothorax > Temnothorax nylanderi. Next base: position 42,186 of record NW_027249949.1, read on the forward strand.
ATTAGGGGCGAAAGACTGTATGATCCTCCCGATAGTTGTCGGGACTAGAGGAGCAATGCCCAGAAACACTGTTACCTGTCTACATAAACTGCAAATTAGAGACAGAGGCTCGCTGAGAACGCTAACACTGCAAGCGCTCAGGAGCTCAGTGGAACTTTTCCATATGTTTATGGACTATAATGCGCCGTTGCGCCTTAACAACAGCGATGCTGCTGATTAAAAACTCTTGGCTAGCTCACTGATGTAATTTTTTATACACTAACGATGGTCTGGGATCTGATCCACCAACGCAGTATCTATTTATTTATTTATTTGGGAGCCTTCTACACTCCCAATTTTAAGCTATGCCGGCACTTTTGCCGTTGACATCAGTGATGCGAGTCGTTCGGATGGGCAACGCCCATGGGCACCGAACGGCGGCAGAGCCGTGCGACCGACCGCCACGGCGCACGGGCGGACGCCTCCACGTGGCTCCCCGCGGTAACGGCAACACTAAGCCGGCCAAGCTCCGCTTTCCCAAGTTGGGGACTCTGCTTCACAATTTTTCCAGCCCGTACGCAGGAATCCCGCGGCAGATCAGTCAGATGGGTTTCCCTCCTGCGGGAGGACTTGCCAAGAGTGCTAGATAGACCCAGTCAATATAGATAGGATGAAATTAGAACGAAAGTTACACTGGATCTCGTATCCTTACTGTTTGGGCAACCTGTTGCGAAGATGAGCGATCCAATCGTTAACCTGCAGGATCGCTCAGCCAGGTCCCGTTGTTAGCAGGAACCGCACTGTCCCAAAGCGGTAAGACGCGCCGATGGCGTGATATAAATAGCCAAATGCCTCGTCATCTAATTAGTGACGCGCATGAATGGATTAACGAGATTCCCACTGTCCCTATCTACTATCTAGCGAAACCACTGTCAAGGGAACGGGCTTGGAAAAATTAGCGGGGAAAGAAGACCCTGTTGAGCTTGACTCTAGTCTGGCACTGTAAGGAGACATGAGAGGTGTAGCATAAGTGGGAGATGGCAACATCGCCGGTGAAATACCACTACTTTCATCGTTTCCTTACTTACTCGGTTAGGCGGAGCGCGTGCCCCGAGGGCTTCGTGCCCCGGCGGTCATGGTGTTCTAGAGCCAAGCGTGTCAGAGTGGCGTGAGGCCTCGCGGCCGATCGCCGTTAATACTCCCGCGTGATCCGATTCGAGGACACTGCCAGGCGGGGAGTTTGACTGGGTCATAGTCCGATTGACTTCTAATTAGTCTTAAAATGTTTGTAATAACTCCTAGAGCCGAGCCATGCAATAATATTTCAATATTCATCATTAATTCACAATGTTGCAAAAATTTGCAAAAACTGAGAATAAGCCTAATGATGGAATTTTAACCATGGATATGAGTCAGAATGATCTCAAATAACAATATTCTGAAGTGCTTTTCTCAAATTTTGCATTATTTGAGAAATTGACACTTTTGGGTTAATTATTTAAATAAATGATTTTTCTGAGTTTTAACGTTGTAATATCGTTTGTTTGGACCAAATAAAGATGTCCATGATAAAAAAACATTAATTTTAATGGAATTACGAAAGTTGATAAATTATGGCGAACTTTTGTAAGAGCCACTTTAAATAGTTGCCTTTGACGTAACATGATACTTTGAAGTTGTTTACTTCTCGAGGAAGTTCCGGGAAACCTGTCCGAACCAGTCAACTGCATGAGAGAGTGAGATAGCGACAATATAGAACTGGCTGCTCATTGGCCAATGTGGAGATGGTGGGAATGCACAGCCAGCTAGAGTATATAAGGGAGAGAAATTTCAGCTCGAGGTTCTTTCCCAGATTGACTTTCAGAGAGTGTTCAGGAATCGCGAAATATCTCTCGCCCCATCCGTTGATTTCGAGCGTTAGATTGTATTGCTCGCCGTGTTTTCGTTCCTGTTGTTGATCTGCGAGACCTTGTCGGACCCGACGTATTCCGCGACAGCTACCTGTTACCCGAATTTCTCCTCGGACATACTCGCGTTATTCGGCGAACCTTCCCTCTCTTCGCGCGCTCGCAATTACCGCCTAGATACCTATTGTGAATACCGCTCGCCTCAGAACTTCTCGATACCTCGACACAGTAACACATTAAATTTTCGATACCACCAATACCGCATCTCTTCGTAGTCGTTCCTCTCACCAATACCTTGATTGCCGAGTCCTTTTTACAAGGCTGTACCAGCCAACCGCGCTCGCGAATCGAAACCCGATCGCGGAGTGCACATTTTGGTCCTTCGAGCCGGATTCGGAGTCAAGAAGACTATCATATCGGATACGACGCTCGAGGTGCGGAGTGACGATACCCGTTCGCCATGGCGTCCTCAGCCGACAAGCTCCTGGCGAAGCAAACCCAACTGATGGGGTCAATTGCTCGTACCATGACCAATCTTAAAAAACTGGGTCACGCCAAGATGACCAAGGCGGTGTTGCAGAGCCGAATCACAGCCCTCAAGGAGAAGTTCTCGCAATCGCTGGACTTGGACGCTGAGATCCGGGCATCCCTCGACGTGAGCACAGCCAAGGAGCTGCCTTACTTCTGCAGCGACCAATTCCAAGCCTGTGAGGATCAGTTCGACGAAGCGCTTGACTACATGTCCGAGGTACTGGCCCAGGTTTCTGGCGTAGACGTGGTCGACCTTAACGTAAGTCACGCTTCAGATTTCATCCACCGTCCGACGCCTCAGCTTCCGCGGATCAACCTACCGACCTTCAACGGATCTTTCGACCGCTGGGAAAGCTTTCGCGATCGTTTTAAATCGATGATTATCGACAATCGCAATATTTCTAATGTAGATCGGATGCATTATCTCTGCTCAAGTTTAACGGGAGATGCAAGTAGCGCGCTCAATCATCTCGCGATTACCGACGCGAATTTTACCGTGGCATGGAATATCATTACGTCGCGTTATGAGAACAAACGTCGGTTGATTAACGGTCATTTGCAAACGTTATTTTCGTTGCCACAGCTCGCGTCCGAAACCTTCAAAGATCTTCAGAATCTGCGTGACAAAGCGAATGCCTCAGTTCAAGCGCTCAAAAATCTCGATCGTCCCGTCGACACGTGGAGCGATATCCTCGTATTTCTGATCTCGCAAAAATTAGACAAATTTTCCCGGAAAGCGTGGGAATTACAGTTGAGCGAGACCGTCGATTACCCGACATATGACAAGTTGGATAAATTTTTAGAATCGCGTATCCGTGCTTTCGAGGCGATCTCGCCTCCGAAATCCGAGACATCTCAACCGTCGTCTAAATCGAAATCGATCGCTTCTCATTCGACAACCACTGCGAACCTTGCGTGCCCGCTGTGCAAATCCTCGCACTTACTATATCAATGTCCGTCATTCTTAGCGTATACTCCGTCGCAACGATACGAATATGTAAAGAAAGAGAACCGTTGTATCAATTGCTTCGGGTGTAAACATTCGATGAAGGATTGTAAAAGCGCGCGATCCTGCAAAACGTGTCATAAGCGACATCACACCCTACTGCATTTCACGGACGATGCAAAGCAGGCTAGCGTAGAGTCCGCTCCTACCGTCGAATCAACGAGTACCGAGCTAACGAAATCGACAGCTAACGAAATCGCGTCTCATTTAATGTCGAATACGATGACGCCGAAGTCAACCGTACTTTTGGCAACCGCTCGAGTTCGTATTTACTCTCCACAAGGTCGCTTCGTTTATGCCCGCGCTTTGCTCGACCAAGGTTCCGTCGCGACTTTAATTTCGGAAAATATCGCTCAGCGGTTGCGTCTCGCGAAAGTGAAGCAAACTACCCGTATTACCGGAATCGGAGAATCGCAATCGTTGTTGCATTCTGCCGCACATATTTGTGTAACCGCCTCTTTCGGCGACAAACCTGCATTCTCGACGACCGCGTATATAGTCACATCGCTGTCAAAGTACGCACCGAATCGCGTTCAATCGACGTCACAATGGGCGCATATCTCTGACCTAACGCTAGCGGATAGGAATCCCATGAGCTCTGATCCAATCGATGTAATTATCGGAGCTGATTTATACGGCATGCTTATATTAGACGGTGTCCGTAAAGGAAATGCAAGCGAGCCTATCGCGCAAAATACCGTTTTCGGCTGGATACTTTCCGGGCCTATCGCTCCAGCTCAATCCCTCCATCCCGATTCCGTTCACATTCATCACGGAACAATCCTTGAAAACCTGGATCTCGATCTTCGCCGCTTCTGGGAGATCGAAGAAGTCCCTCATAAAACGCATTTAAGTCCCGAAGAGCAACAGTGCGAAGAGCATTTCGCCGCTACTCATTCTCGCACGCCGGAGGGACGATACGTCGTTCGGCTACCGTTCAAAACCGGCCCCCCTATAGATCTTGGCGAATCCCGCTTTACCGCGTTAGCAAGTTTAGTTCGCTCGGAGCGTCGACTTCTTCGCGAACAAAATAAAGCCGCGTTATATCGCGAATTCCTCGACGAATACGAGAAGCTCGGTCATATGACGAAAGTTAGCGATACCGACTCACAATCGAGTCACTCTCAAGTCTATTATATTCCGCACCACGCTGTCTTTCGTGAGAGCAGCGTCACCACTCAGCTTCGGGTTGTATTTAATGCTTCCTGCGCTACATCGAACGGTACCTCGTTGAACCATCATTTGCTAATCGGTCCTAAGCTACAGAGGGATCTTGCCGCCGTCATTCTGTTATGGCGTCAGCATCAGTTTGTCTTTACTGCCGACATCGCTAAAATGTACCGGCAAATTCTAATCGATAATCGCGACGTAGACTACCAACGAATTCTCTGGCGCTCGTCGCCCTCCGAGCCAGTCGCGGATTACCGGTTGCTCACCGTAACATACGGCACTGCCTCCGCCCCGTACCTCGCGCTTCGCGTCCTGCTACAGCTCGTAAAGGATCACGAAGACGAATTTCCGTTGGCCGCTCTAGTTTTGCTTCTCTTAACGTACGTCGACGACTGTACGTTCGGAGCGGACAACCGTGAACTCGCGCTTAAAATTCGCGATCAGTTGATTGCTCTCTTGGCAAAGGGCGGCTTCCGGTTACGCAAATGGGCAAGTAATTGTCCCGAGTTGCTTTCCGACATTGATCCCTCAGATCATAGTCTCGCGCGCGATAAGGATCTACACGCCGACGAGCCTCTAAAGATATTAGGCGTCGCGTGGAATCCCGAAAGCGATTCTTTCCACTTCCGCGTAACGACCCCACCGAACCCGGGGCAGACGAAACGTGCGGTGCTTTCCACTATCGCTAAATTGTTCGACCCGTTAGGATGGGTGACCCCCGTTATCGTTGTCGCGAAAATATTCATGCAACGCCTATGGACCCTAAAATGCGATTGGGACGACGTGTTGCCCGGTGATCTCCTAGAACAATGGCGCGAATATCACAGTCAATTACCGCGTCTCAAACTTATATCGATTCCTCGCTGGACAAACTACGGTTCTAACATCGCTGATTGTGAGATTCACGGGTTTTCGGATGCGTCGACAAAGGCTTACGCCGCGGTCGTATATCTCCGTCTCGTACCGAGAAACGGCCCCGTTATCGTTTGCATACTCGTCGCGAAATCAAAGGTCGCTCCAATCAAAACAATAAGCGTACCGCGACTCGAGCTTTGCGGCGCGTTACTGCTCGCACAGTTGATGTCCTTCGTTCTTTCGAATGTCGACATTCCCAATCTCCGATATCACTGTTGGATAGATGCACGTATTGTATTAGCGTGGCTCAAGCAGTCTCCATCACGATGGAAAGTTTTCGTTGCTAATCGAGTAGCCAAAGTGCAACAACTTTTACCGAAAGCAATCTGGCACCATGTTCCGACGGCGGATAATCCCGCCGACTGCGCATCTCGCGGTTTGCGCCCTAGTGAACTTGCCGATTGCGCCCTGTGGTGGTCGGGGCCCTCCTGGCTTAAAAAATCCCCTGAGCACTGGCCGACGTCATGCTCGTCGCCAATCGAATCTGAAATATCACGGGAAAACCGAGTCGTCGTGCACGCTTGCGTCGCGCGTGCTATCGAACCGTGGGATCTCGCGACTCGCTATTCCTCGTGGACTAAACTTCTGCGCGTGACGGCATATCTCATGCGGTTCGCCAAGATCCTTCGTTCTCGCCTCAATTCCATACCGGATAGCAGTGCGGAGGTCAATCTATCGCTCGCATTAGCTCCACGCGAAATTCAAACTGCCAAGATCTTTTGGCTCAAGGAGATTCAGGGTGAAACATTTCCGCAAGAAACTGCGAGTTTAACAGCAAACAGTCGCGTTTCCAAATCAAGCTCACTTGTCGCACTCAACCCGTATCTCGACACCGATGGCCTCATACGAGTCGGAGGGCGGCTTCAAAAGTCCGATCTCCCCGATTCAGCCAAACATCCAATCGTCCTGCAGTCTCATCCTTTGTTATGTCTCATCATATCGCATGCTCACCATACCACACTCCACGGAGGCCCGCACATTACCCTCGCTCACCTCCGTACCGAATTCTGGATTTTGCGCGATAGAGCAACCGTACGAGCGGTTCTATACCGCTGCGTTAAATGCGCTCGCGAAAAGGCTATCGTCCCGGCGGAACTCATGGGCAACTTACCAGACGTTCGAGTTAATAGATCTTCGCGAGCTTTCGAACATACCGGAGTCGATTATGCCGGACCGATACTCGTACGATCTGCGAAAGGACGCGGTCATAAGGCTCACAAAGCCTACATCGCCTTATTCATTTGCATGACAACGAAAGCGATTACAGCTCGGCAGCTTTCCTCGCGGCGTTTACCAGATTTACAGCTCGACGCGGACGTCCACATAGCATGTACTCCGATAATGGTACGACATTTCAGGGCGCCGAACGAGAGCTCGTCGCCGCTTGTAACGCTGCCGTGCGCGATCCCAATTTTTTGAACCGATTAGCAGGCGATCAGATAGCGTGGCATTTCCTCCCTCCTGCGGCTCCACATTTCGGCGGATTATGGGAGGCAGGATTCCGTAGCGTCAAATATCACTTAAAGCGATGCGTAGGCTCCCACACGCTGACGTACGAGGAGATGAATACGCTATTGTGCCGAGTCGAAGCATGTTTAAATTCGCGGCCGATTTCATCAATGTCCGAGAGTCTCGACGATTATAGCGCCCTTACGCCCGGTCATTTTTTGATCGGTGCCAATCTTGTCGTAATTCCGGAACCGAGCGTGCTCGACATCGCTGAGAATCGGCTTTCGCGTTGGCAACTCGTACAAAAAATTACTGAAGGTTTTTGGAGGTCTTGGGTGAGCGACTACTTGCATACGCTCCAACAACGCCCGAAGTGGCGCGTTATCCACAACCTGGCCAAAGTTGGCCAGATCGTTCTCTTACGTAATCCGCCCCCCCCCCCCCAAGTCATTGGGAACTCGGACGTATTACCGTCTGTCATCCCGGGGATGATGGGCTGACACGCGTCGTTACCGTCAAAACCGCACGCTCCGAATATAAGCGACCCATTGTCAAGCTGTGTTTCCTGCCGATCAATATCAATATCGAAACCGAAAAGGAAGCGGTCAAGGCGGGCGGTTCGCGGCCGTGATGCGACCCATCTCCCGGTCACGACACCGAGATGTACATATGTATAAATATAAAACGCCAATGTATTTAGAATTAATTTTCATTGTATAAACTCTGTCTTTAGATTTAAGTTTATTATGTATTTAGACGTAAATTCTCACTGTATTATAATTCTCGTTTCGAATGTAAGCATTCGAGGCGGGCGGTATGTTCAGGAATCGCGAAATATCTCTCGCCCCATCCGTTGATTTCGAGCGTTAGATTGTATTGCTCGCCGTGTTTTCGTTCCTGTTGTTGATCTGCGAGACCTTGTCGCACCCGACGTATTCCGCGACAGCTACCTGTTACCCGAATTTCTCCTCGGACATACTCGCGTTATTCGGCGAACCTTCCCTCTCTTCGCGCGCTCGCAATTACCGCCTAGATACCTATTGTGAATACCGCTCGCCTCAGAACTTCTCGATACCTCGACACAGTAACACATTAAATTTTCGATACCACCAATACCGCATCTCTTCGTAGTCGTTCCTCTCACCAATACCTTGATTGCCGAGTCCTTTTTACAAGGCTGTACCAGCCAACCGCGCTCGCGAATCGAAACCCGATCGCGGAGTGCACAGAGAGCAACGCGTAAATCGAGTTTCGAAGAATTGTCTTAGCGTGAATATTAACGATCGGGTACTCGTTTATGGGAAAGATTAGTTCGCGACTCTGCGTACTTATAAATATCTTTCGTACAGCGAACGGTTGTTAAGCAACAATTATATTGTTAGATATATCCGACTCGTCGCGGGGATAAAGACTCGGCACTGGCATTGTCGATAGCTGTTGGAAACGCTTTCCATTTTGACAATTGCGTACCTATGTACCAAAGTCTTAAAATATATCTTGTTATTGTTAATTCAATACAGATTGGTAAATTATTAAATATTCCTATCCTATTATCCGGATATCATATACGCTACGCGAACGCGAGTGAAGGACTTTGAATTAACATCGTCTGAGGAACGTCTGAGCTGAGCTGCGTGAAGATAACATATTCTGGAAGGAAGGAAGCAAACGAGCCCATTGTCATTAATGTTGACGGGCATACACGTTCTGTGTAAGCGTTCAAAACAGAGTGGCGACTGTATTATTTCAATTCAAGTAAGTTAATTTGATTCAAGACTACAAGTTCGGTCACAACCTAACCTTGCAGCCGCTCACTTCGGGGGAGCAGCCGAGAGCGGGTGACACTCTGCGGGAAACGCATGAGAAGGCGGAGGTAACAACCGAGCCGACTTTCGACGGCTGTGGAAGCCCAGGCAGCGGCTGGGGCGCACAAACTCGCGTATTCCATTATGTCCCGGTTAGGAAAAAACGACGCCTGCGCGACGGAGAACGCATCAGGTGCAAAATGAGATCAAATCTCCCGGCGAGCACGAAGGAGGAACTCGTTGTGAGGAGTGGGCGTCAAATCCAGGCAACCACTCGGATTACCCATTTGCGCATTGCCCATATGGCCATTTCTTTTCTGCCTAAATATTAAGTTAGATTGTAAGTCTTGCGCGCCCATATGGCAACATTTTCATTTTTTGCGGACATAGCCGAGACGGCATCGATATAGAGTAAGTTGATATAGGGTCGTTGACCAAATAAAGAAATTTGATTTGTCATTATGTGATGGTTCACTGGTGTAGGACATTTCTTTTCGGCCGAATTAGGTCAGCGAAACATGTCGTGCGAGTATAGGGTGAACCACAACAATCTCCAGGAGCAGAGGGCCGAAGGAGCAACATCCGGACCTAGGACACGCGCCTACATGGTCGGCGTCGTCGGCGGAGCATCGGCTCCAAAAGAGGACTTCTTCCCCAGGAACGGAGTCTCGGGATCGTCTCTCGAGAACCTGGGACACCCGCCTATAGGGTCGGCGTCAACGGCCGACCACCAGAAGGACGCCCGGACGATTTCTCCTAGAAGTCGGTCCGGAAACCTGTTCCGGGGCATCTCAAGGGCGATGCGCGTAGGTCGGCGTCAACGGCCGACGCCCAGAAATGCACCCGGGCGACTTCTCCAGGAAGTCGACCCGAAAATCTGTTCGGGGGCATCTCCGAGGAGGTGCGCACAGGTCGGCGTCAACGGCCGACACCCAAAAGTTGACCCGGACATCATCTACGGGGAATCGACCCGGAATCCTCATCAGGGCCACCTCAAAGGTGGTGCGCGCAGGTCGGCGTCAACGGCCGACACCCAAAAGTTGACCCGGACATCCTCTACGGGGAATCGACCCGGAATCATCATCGGGGACGTCTCCGAGGCACTGCGCACGGGTCGGCGTCAACGGCGCCGTACAAACAAAAAAGGTGAAAACCTGGTGCAGCGGCACCGAGAGAGGGGCACCTCTACGTGGTACTACGCGTGGAAATTTCCACCCGCAAGCGTCCGAAAGGGGGGCACGGGGAACACGCGTGATAATCACGTGCGGCGTAAAAGAGAAAGTTGTGACGTCATGTCGAACGACGAAAACAACCCGGGAGTAGGGATGGTCCGACATGGTAGGGAGCCCGTTCGGCATGGTGGGGAGCCAGCGCGAGATAGGGGACTCGGGGCAGTGATGGTAGAAATGGGATCCTGCGCGCGCATGCGCATACTCAGATCTTCCAACCGCGTACATACGTTAACGGTCCGACGGGCGCGCTACAGGCACGAACAGGCGCAGTTTTGGCGGGCAGATAGGAGCCATGAAAGGACGCGAGAAGGTAAGTAAATAATGTAATATTTATAGCAATAGTAGTAGTAGTAGTAGTAGTAGTAGTAGTAGTAGTAATAGTGTATAGTGCAATATTAGCATTATTTTAATAATATGGAAGGAAATACTTCTAAAGGAGCCGTTAAGAAAGAGAGTAGTAGAAAGTTTAATTTTTCATGGCTAGATTTAGACATTTTTAAAGGATGGTTGGCTCCCCATTCCAATAATAATAAAGCCTTTTGTACTGCATGCCAAATTCCTATCACGTGTCACAAGTCATGTTTAATTAAACATTCAAAATCAGACAAACACGTGGAAAAGATAACTCAAAGCCTCAGTAATATCACTAATAACAATACCTGTAATTCGTCACTTTCACCTAAGGATAAAATAAAACGCGCCGAAATAAAATACTCAGCCTTTTTGCAGAACATAGCGCCGCTTTTCAACTTTTAGACCATTTAATTCCTTTAATAAAAGATATTAACTTAGAGCCCGAACTTATGCAATCTCTTTCTCTAGGGCCGTAAGAAATGTCAACAAATTGTCAAAAATGTATTGCAAAACGCGAAACAGAAGAACTTACTAAAATTTTACAGACACATAAATTTTCAATTTTACTTGATGAAAGTACAGATATTGGAGATACAAAATTGCTTTGTTTATTGGTTAAATATGTTTCGCCTACAGATAAAAAAATAAAAACAAAATTACTTGAGTTAATATCATTAGATGCTAAAGATTGCAAAGCAAGTAAACTTTTTGAAACCTTTAAAATATTATTTGAAACAAAAGAAATTCCTTTAAAAAACATTGTTGGTATGGCTTGTGATAATGCTTCTGTTATGACAGGAGCTAATAATTCGTTTTTCTCGCGTTTAAAAACCGAAGCACCGGGTTTAATATTATTGAATTGCATCTGCCATTCATCTGCAATCATAGCCAGTAAAGCTTGTGAACAATTACCAAAATCGTGTGAACATTTAATTAGAGCTGTTGCTACATACATGTCCGGTAGTGCGAAGAGATGCGCAATTTTGGGCGAGTTTCAAGATTTTTTTAACGTTCAGAGACAAAAAATTCTTAAATTATCAACCACAAGATAATTAGTGTTGCATAAATGCGTCGTAAGACTTCTCGATAATTGGGAAGTATTAAAACATTATTTCATGGTAGCCGTGCTAGAAGATAAATCACAATCCGCAGAAACTATTTTAACATATTTGAATGATAACACAATCAAAGCATATATATTATTTTTGAAATATTCCTTAAATTTCTTTAATTCTTTTAATGCTCTTTTTCAATCACGTGAACTTTTAATTCATAAATTATTTGTTAATTGCCAGACATTAGTTTCTCAGATAGCTGTCAATTTTATTACACCTGAGGCTTTGGATAATATCTCTTCACTTAATTTAGACGATGATACAAACATCCAAAATGTATATCTAGGATCCGACTGTGAAAAGTTTTTAAAAACAGAATGTGTAGACGTCGCGCAAGAAATTCGTGTTAGATGTTTGCAATTTTACAAAACGGCACTTAAAGAAATGCTTAAACGTTTTCCAACTAAAGATACCTTTTTCGAATATTATCTTTTTTAGAACCGAAAATTGCACTTTATAACGAAAGTAGAATTAAAGTTAGAGATCTCTCGCATATTACAGCACAATTCGAAGGTGTCAATTTTTTAAATTTAGACTTTGAGTGGACAATTTTACCATCTAGATTTAGCAACGAAGAAAAGATTCAATTAGCTTCTTTGGAAGTTGATCAAATGTGGAAACAAATATTAGACCGTAAAGATTTTGATGGACAAAAATTATTTCCAGCTTTAGAATTATTAATTGAAATAATATTTTCTTTACCTCATTCTAATGCCGAAGCTGAGCGCATATTTTCAATGGTTACGGATATAAAAAATAAAAAACGAAATCGATTATTAAATGATGCTGTTTCCGCTATGTGTATAATCCGATCAAATTTTCAAGCCGAAAATATTAATTGTGTGACTTTTCAAGTCGATCCTACACATTTAAAATTACACAATAGTCAAAATTTGTACTCATATGTTAAAAAAACACGTGATAGTGCTTAAATTTATTTTTTATTTTTTGCATATTTTTTTCTTTTTTTTTGTGCAATAATTAATTAGTTACATCTAGCCGAGATTTTCCTACTTATTGCTAGTCCTAATAATATTATCTTATTATATTGTACTAATAATTGTTTTGTTTTACAGATTATATTTATTCCATACGTAATATTATTATCTGGTGTTTTTTTAGTTTCGTTATAGATAAAATATGTAATTAATACAAGATATAATTTCTTTTTATCTTTTTTAAATTATATGTATTTGATTCTCAAGTAATGATTATTTATTTTACATATTAATTTTATATTTTAATTTGATTTGTGATAAACTTTTTATTTTGTACTTCTGTTATGTATGAATACTGGTAAGGTTTTTGGCAGTTTTCCTTACCCTTGCAACAAATGTTGGTATTCATTTAATAACTTCTGCCACATAAATTATTTGTTTTAAATTATACAAAACTTGTGTGTTTCTTTTTTACCTTCCCTTTTCAGAGCTTTTATTATTATAAAAGATAATGTTCTAAGAAATAAAGAATATTATGTATAAAAATAAATAATATTTTTTTTAGTTTTTATACTTTACACATTACATTTATTTATATATTTTACTAATTATATTAATTATTTATAATGAGGAAATATTATTCGCCAGTGGAAAAATAACAGTAATAAGAATTCTTTGACTATAAATTCGAGTAATTTTCAAGTGTACATATTCTTACAAAGCATTCAATAGTCACGACAATGTAAAAAGAAAACGGAAATTGTTTACAATTACAAATAATTATAGTTAATAAAGGAAAGTCAAAAGTTACATGCTTTGTGCGTTGTAAAGAGATAGAACATGGTCAGTTATTAAAATGAGTAAAAATTGATTGTGTCAGGAAACACGTCTGCACACCACGGACAACACAATGAGCAATATGTAATAACAAAAATAGTTTATGACAAATAGAGGTTGCCTATGTAGAAGCTATTAACTTGTCATATATTGCTGTAAGATTTTCGGTGTCCTTTTGGAGGTTGATCGTCTGATTGTGTTTTTTAATTAAAAACATCTCTGCAATTTCTTTCTTTTTAATATGTTTTTCTTTATGTAAAATTTTTGTGTCAGACCAATTAAAATCGTGATTAAATTCGAGCCTGTGTTTACTTATTACTGAATGGTTGCTGACGTGCTTCCTTATATCAGATTTATGTTTTTTAATACGAGTTTCTAGGTGTCTCTTAGTTTGTCCTATATAAGTCGCGTCGCAGTCAGAACAATCGATTTTGTAAACTAATTCTATCTGTTTCATATCGTCAAGTCTGTCTTTTCCTCTTTTAATGACATTATTAAGCCTCTTAGGTACATTATAAACGACATCAAAGTCACGGTTATTTAGAATGTTACGGATACTTGCGCTGTAATTTTTTATGTAGGGAATGGTTCTAAATTTTCCCAAATTGTCGTTAATCGTATCATTAGTATCGTGTGTGGCATCGCGATAGTTAATGTCTTTAAATCGTTGGCTGACGAACCTGTTAATAACGTGTGTCGGGTAACAATTGTTTCGCAGGATTTCTTTTACAATTTCAATGGTCGTCGTATGAAACCTTTTGTCAGACAGTAAGACTGCACGATCCACCAAACCCGTGATTACATTTATTTTTTGATTTTCTGGATGATTCGACAAATAATTAATGTACCGTCCCGAGAAAGTTGGTTTACGATACCAATTTGTAATTAAATTATTGCCATTTCTGAGGACAGTAGTATCTAGGAAATTCAGCTCACTGTTATTTTTGATTTCGTAAGTGAATTTTAGTCGTGGGTGATAACTATTAAACACACTGAGTACTTCACTAATTTTCGTTCTTGAAATGATTGCAAATATGTCGTCAACATATCTGAGGAATATGGAGATTTTGAATTTTAAAATGCTGATGCAAGCTGTCTCTAAGTCATCCATGACTATGTCAGCAAGTATGGGTGAAAGTGGGGAACCCATAGGGCTGCCGAAGATTGCTCATAAATCTGTCCATCAAAAATAAAATTTGTAGAACTCAAAATCAATTT
>NW_027249950.1:0-56266 GCF_030848795.1 Temnothorax nylanderi
GGCGACGAAACACACTCCATACGAATTAGTTTTCGGAAAAATCGCAAGGATTCCATCAAACGAACCTTGACTCCAGAAGATAAATTAGCCAATTATGACGAGTACGTAATAAACCTCGCCACACAACTTCACCATATCAGGCCAACGCTCGTAAAATGTCGTTCAGGCCAAATTTAAATCAAAAAAATACTATGATAGGAAAATTAATCCTCAAACCTTAAACCTGGAGACATGTTTCCTATTAAAAGGGCCGGAAACCTGGAAAATTTGGAGACCAATACACCGGTCCTCACGAAGTTTTAGAGATACTGAATAAAACAACGTGAAAATCAGAATCAAGAAAAATAGCGAGTTGTACACCCAATCGATTGCGAACTTCCCATATTAAACCAATAAATAAATAAATAAATAAATAATAAAACTAAATAAACAAACAAATAAATAAGTAAAAAATAATAGGGGGATACACTACAACAACAACCAATAAGGTCATATAACTTTCAGATGGACTTCCAGATCTTAGGAAAGATCACAATACTAATAATAACTATATGGATACGGCAAGTTTACGGGATAATAGGATACGACTGTGGATCTCCAGCTACAAATTTGACGACCTTATCGCTATTAACATTGAAGAATGTGACATTCCATTACCAAAGGTCACCTCCACCCAAGTTTTTATACACTTACTCCAGCTTAACGAATTCGAATCAGTGAAAGTAATACAATGCAAGGTTGAAGTCGATCGTTCGATTAGAGTGTGTGGAATGTTTTCCCACAACTCAGACGTTCATAATGGAAAGTATTCATACATAACCGATGTCACCAGGGATGCCTGCACCCGAATGCATACCTATGGGAGTTTTGAAATATCAGGCACTCTTATAACCGGATTGAAATCAAACCAAACTGCCAGCCGTCCAGTAACCTTAGCCGGTGTTGTGAACTCCGACGGAAAAATGTACCGGAGGAGTATATTCAGACCCTTACGGATCATGGACAAATGTTCTTGTACTTGCCTCCGTTACAATCACTCTACAAGATTACACCGCCAATGTTAAACTAAGCTCCAATCGCTTATACCTTAGATCAGGAATAGCTTGTGATTTAGTACCACCCTATGCACTGACATAGAAGGAGGAGTACCTATTGGAGCCCTATACCCGACCAAGCCTGTAGATTCACCACATACAATCAGTTGTACAGAGGTTACGCAGAAAAAGTAACCGACCTTGTAAACGAGCATTCTCAGATCATCATACTGCTAATGCTCAAGATACCGTCTTCTCTTTGACCAGCACTAGCCGATATCAGACATGTGGATTCTCTTTTATCCGAACCGAACATCCCAAATTAGTAATTGTGGAAACCTTACCCGAAGTGGACATTGCTAAACGTACCGGCCGCGTAGAAAATCTCGACCTTTTCACGTATATGAATTCAAGTTCGTTTACGTAGAAAAACACCTCGTGGTCAGCTCAACCAATTGTACAGAAAACATCTTGTTACAACAATGTAAACTTGAGCTAAAATGATGCAGAATGCCTTAGCAATAGCTGCACGGTCCCCCGACATCTTTCGCGTACCACTTTATGAAAGGACCTGGATATATGGCCCTTTTGGCCGGCGAAGTAATCTACATAATAAAATGCGTCCCAGTTGAGGTAAAATTGACCCATACTGAGGACTGCTACGAGCAACTCCCAGTAATACTAAATAACAAAACTCACTTCCTAACACCGCAAACGCACATACTTCTACGACAAGGGACACAGATTAACTGCAATTCATTTGCACCTCCCATGTACCTCCTAGGAGACGCGTGGTATAGGATTATGCCAAGACCAGTGGAAACTGTGGCACCACCATCATGAAGCCCATGACTAAGCCCGTTTGGAGATATGTGAGTCCCGGAGCATTAGCTACCAGTGGAATATATACACCAAAGATCTTGAAGACCTAAAGGACCATATAATGTTCCCTGCCGAGCGACCCGCGGTCCTTAATACCGTAGCGAGAGGAGTAATGGGGCAATCAACCTCGTTACATGGAGGATCAATTGCCAACTTGATCGACGAAGCATCAATTGAAAAATATGCATTATCCGCTTGGCAGAAAATTCTGGAGCAAATTTTTAATCTTCGGCAACATTAGCGCCGGAATGATCGGGATATATTTATTCATAAGAATCTTTAAACTGATATTAGATACTCTCGTACACGGGTACGCTCTTCACCAGTATACGGATGGTCCGTATACCTGATAGGAGCTATATGGGATTCCTTGACCCAACTCTTATTACATCTAGGAAAAAGGAAACCTGATACCAAGGGACCCGCTGCTTCAGATAGATCGGAGGAAGAGAAACAATCTCTCGAGCCACAAACTCATATGGCAACTAATAACGGACCAGGACATTCCTTTTCATTCGGGAGACCTCTCCTCCCTCCGAAGGAAACTTCCACTTACACACTTGAACTTAAAGGATAATAAAACTAATAATATAATAATAATAACATAGATTATGTATATATTTTCTCGGTCAGTGTACTGTCTCTTACTATCGGTACCCTTTGACGCCAACCCTACCGTTCTTAAATGCATGCTACGACATGCAGGGAAATCAAAAACGTCGCTATTCTTTTATAGAAATGGAAATTGAGTGTATCAACACCCGACTTTTGACCCGCGGGCCACTGAAGGCCAAGGTCCGTAAAGGTGGAATCCCCCACCTTCCTATGGGTTCAATTGGAAAATTCGCGTGATGACCTAGACGAACTCGTCGACGATCTAACGCGCAGGATGATGCGCAGGAGTAATTTCTTGCATATGCCACCTGACCCGCGTGCTACCAGGAGAAGCAGTCGCCATCCGGGAAGGACGACGTTGGCAAAGAGGGCTCGTGTACCAGATCGAAAGATATGGATTGGTCACGATCGCTTTACGAGACTGGGGACGGGTCATCCAGCGACCTATATTTGACACCTACATCCTAGAAGACCGATTCTGCAATCTACCTTGGCAGGCCATTCCCTGCGGGCTTGCCAATATTCAGGCTGTCGGGGCGAAACCAAAATGGCCCCGGAGAGTAAACGACCTAACCAGACTACTGTTAGAACGACGGGAAGGATGGATCCGGATTCGCACAACACTTAGAGACGAAGCCGCCGTAGTTAACTTCAGACCCGAACGTGAGAGCGAAGAAGAACTAAGTAACATGGAAGAATTGTTAATACGAATGGGGTGTGCCGAACATTCCAACGAACAAATAACAAAAACACCCCCCACGATTTTCTAGGTGAGAAACAAACACGCAAAACACATATATATGTCTATATATATATATGCAAATATATATATACATGTATATATACAAAAAAAACACAAAAAAAGATAATAATAATAGCATATTTCACTACACCTATTTTAGTTATAGTTAGTTAATAACAATTAGTAATAAATCTTACTACTTATAAAAAAGGGGATATATGTATACCGGTGAATCTTAATGGATGCACCAACCATTTACCATAGGAGATGAGTTACCGACCGCAACTGTAATGAACCGAACGATCCATAGGTGACACCAGCTTGAATCGACCGCTTCGATCGACGAGTCCGAGGTGATGTACAGGCAAGTTAAAAACTGTGAATCAAATAACGTATATCGTATGTCATACTTTTCTAATATATCCAACTGTCTTACGCATTTTTCTTTTACATATAATTGTATTTAATTTGATTTCTTATTATTCTCCATCTATGCGCAACGTATTAACCGCATGTACTACGTTTACGCGAGCGTTACTTTTGTAGTAACTTACGATAATTCACTCGTTTACGCAGAGTAAATTATCGTAAGTTACTACAAAATTTCCTTTACGCGAAGGAATTATCGTAAGTTACTACTGAAGTAACGCTCGCGTAAACGTAGTAAGAGTATCTTTTTTATACGATTTTTTTTAAATATTTATATTTTAGTACAGTTTTACTTGGTGGCGATTTCTTTTCACGCTTACGCGGAACATTTTAGCGCGTAAAAAAAGAGTTGGATATAAGCGGAAAAAAAATAAAAATATTCTACCATTCTTATACAAAATTGAGCAATTCTACTTTTCTACAAGAAATATTCTACTGTATACTTTATGGATATAAAAGTAATAATGTGAAAAATTAGAAGTAATAACAGTGGGCTTCCGCACCACCCTTGAGGTACCACCAATAGCGCTTTAGGTTTTTTCGCCTGGACCCGTAATGTACCACATTTTTAGACCTTTTTCAGTATAAAGGTTTAAACAGATGTACTAAAGTCTTACTGCGTGTAAAAACGCACACAGATGAAAAATTACATCAACGTGACCGTGCGCAACACATTACCAATTTATCATGTTTTTATCTCAGTATGCGTGCTCGAAATGGTTTCCCTCCAGCCTCTCACAAAATGTAGCCTTTTTTAAAATTACACGATGCACCCGGCGCAAGACCCGTGGACTTATTGCACGACAAGCTCGTACAATTAAATCCTTCAGATCTTGAGCACTAGCAAGTCGCGTTGTGCAAATTTAATTACTGCACTAAGAGCCGAAAAACAGTAATAATTCCTGTATTTTTGCTCACTCTCAACTTTTAATCTTTCTTACAGTAACCATTACGCGCTACTACAGTAAACATTCTTTCAGTAACCAGTACGGATCTCACAGTAACCATTACGATAAAAATCAGTAATGATTCCGGTGCAATAATTAAAAAAAAAATTTCTTTTTATATTTTCAAATAGGTCTAATTTTTTTGAATATTTTTAAAGTTTAATTTGTATTCGTGGTTTCGCATATTCTATTTTATTAATTAAAATTACGCACTGTTTTACAATTTTTGAAAACACATTGACGGGAGACGGGATTCAAACCTAAGATTCCGGAATGACAGTTTAATACGCTAACGCTGAGCTAACAATCTATTCTACAATAACTGTTATGAATCTCTCTGAACTGCTCTGAACTCGCGCGATAAAACGAATATAAAGAGCCAACAGTACTTAATGGTTACAGAATCGCACATGATTGAATAATGGAACTTCTCAGCAATTATTTCTTTTCTATTATTTCTTTCAGACAGTATCGCTTACGATCTTAATCTTTAGATATTACTGTGTTTTTCAGTAGACATTACTTTTTTTTTAAGTAAGCATCTGTGTATGAGAATAAAAATTGAGAATGAGTGCAATTTTGACAAGGGCTACATTTTGTGAGAGAATGGAGGGGGGCCATTTCGAGCACATACTAAAGTAAAAATATGATAAATTGGTGATGTGTTGCGCACGGTCACACGTTGATATAATTTTTCATCTGCGTGCGCTCTTACGCAATATGACTTCAATGTATCTATTTGAACTTTTATACTGAAAAGGTCTAAAGATGTGGTACAATATGGCTCCAGGCGAAGGTCCACTTTAAAAAACCTAACGCGTTATTGGTGGTACCTCAAGGGTGGTGCGGAAGTCCACTGTTATTACTTCTAATTTTTCACATTATTACTTTTATATCCATAAAGTATGCAGTAGAATATTTCTTGTAGAAAAGTAGAATTGCTCAATTTTGTATAAGAATGGTAGAATATTTTTATTTTTTTCCCGCTTATATCCAACTCTTTTTTTACGCGCTAAAATGTTCCGCGTAAGCGTGAAAAGAAATCGCCACCAAGTAAAACTGTATTAAAATATAAATATTTAAAAAAAATCGTATAAAAAAAGATACTCTTACTACGTTTACGCGAGCGTTACTTCTGTAGTAACTTACGATAATTCTTACGCGTAAACAGAATTTTGTGGTAACTTATGATAATTTACTTCGCGTAAACGAGTGAATTATCGTAAGTTATCGCACAGAAGTAATCGCTCGCATAAACGTAGAAACAGATACAAAAGATATTTCTTTCTATTAGTCTAGGATCCGGCCGCGTGATTTATACGTTTATCTGTTATTTTATCAAAATGCGATTTTAATGGAAGATTACATATCAGGTCATACATCGCGGCCGGTGTGCCTAGCAAAATCTTGCCGCAAGTACCCTCAATTAGAGCTGTTTTAATTAAATTTTTTTAGACAACTTCGTTCATTTGTTTGCGAAGGAAATGAAGCGTTATCTAAAAGAGAGTGATCTAAAAAACTTGAAAAAAATAGGTCGCCATCTCTCAGTCTGCCGCAACCTCCTGGCAGCCAGGTGCAAAAAGGTCCTTTTTCGTTAATTATCAACGTTCATCGTGTATCGAGACAATTTTTACACAAATTGAAGCTAAATTTTTCCTCTACACGATGGAATATGGTTGCCTGCGTAAAAGCTGCCGCAACTGGTGGTTGCCAGCGTTTGAATGACTCGCTCTCGCCTGCGCGAGCTCTTCAATCTTACAATGTGTTACAATGGAATAATCACAGCAATTTCCTTGAATTTCTTTAATATTACAATAGTTTCTAAACAAGTTTTCAAAAATTCCTTTTATAAATAAATTCCGCCCCTCATTCGTCTTCCGACTCGTCTGAACTCGCAGCATCATACTCCAAATCATCAGAATTATCATTCGCGTTTTCAGAACTTTCATTCATCGACATGCGCAATACATCTTCGACTTTCAACGGCGTTGGGTACCCAACGAACCACGTTGGTTTCAAAAAACCATCTAATAACCAACCGCAATCTTCAGCGCGTAATTTAATACAACACGGATCTGTAGCATTTTGCCACATCGAATTTACAAAAATTGCGCGTGTCGATGAATGAAAGATCTGAAAACGCGAATGATAATTCTGATGATTTGGAGTATGATGTTGCGAGTTCAGACGAGTCGGAAGACGAATGAGCGGCGGAATTTATTTATAAAGGAATTTTTGAAAACTTGTTTAAAAACTATTGTAATATTAAAGAAATGCAAGGAAATTGCTGTGATTATTCCATTGTAACACATTGTAAGATTGAAGAGCTCGCGCAGGCGAGAGCGAGTCATTCAAATGCTGGCAACCACTAGTTGCGGCAGCTTTTACGCAGGCAACCATATTCCATCGTGTAGAGGAAAAATTTAGCTTCAATTTGTGTAAAAATTGTTTCGATACACGATGAACGTGATAATTAACAAAAAAGAACCTTTTTGCATCTGGCTGCCAGGAGGTTGCGGCAGACTGAGAGGTGGGAACCTATTTTTTTCAAGTTTTTTAGATCACTCTCTTTCAGATGACGCTTCATTTACTTCGCAAACAAATAAACAAAGTTGTCTTAAAAAATTTAATTAAAACAGCTCTAATTGAGGGTACTTGCGGCAAGATTTTGCTAGGCACACCGGCCGCGATGTATGACCTGATATGTAATCTTCCATTAAAATCGCATTTCGATAAATAACAGATAAAGATAAACGTATAAATCACGCGGCCGGATCCCGTACTATATTACTACGTTTACGCGAGCGTTACTTCTGTAGTAACTTTCGATAATTCCTTCGCGTAAAGGAAATTTTGTAGTAACTTACGATAATTTACTCTGCGTAAACGAGTGAATTATTGTAAGTTACTACAAAAGTAACGCTCGCGTAAACGTAGTACATGCGGTTAATACGTTGCGCATAGATGGAGAATAATAAGAAATCAAATTAAATACAATTATATGTAAAAAGAAAAATGCGTAAGACAGTTGGATATATTAGAAAAGTATGTACATACGATATACGTTATTTGATTCACAGTTTTTAACTTGCCTGTACATCACCTCGGACTCGTTGATCGAAGCGGTCGATTCAAGCTGGTGTCACCTATGGATCGTTCGGTTCATTACAGTTGCGGTCGGTAACTCATCTCCTATGGTAAATGGTTGGTGCATCCATTAAGATTCACCCTGTATAATAATTTTCTTAAAATTCAGCTGCTTTATCGTTACAGTTAAATGCATTAGAGAATAACGTATGGTTGTCTTCTTAAAAAAAAAAAGAGAAAAAGGGGGAGAAGAGATATAGAGAACCTATATATTTCCCCTCCTTTTTCCTTGGAATATCTACTGCAAGAAAAAGAATCTTGAAATGGTACCCGATAACGTTCCATGAGTTATCTTATGAAGAACAATCCGCTATGCGCTCCTTAACTCAGTCTACATGACTCCATACTAAGTGAGATGCATAACAATCCAATTGCGCCCAGCAAGGGCCAATCTGCAACACATGTTAAAGGGTACACAAAGAGTCAGGCCGGCAGAGCCCGGCTAAACCAAGAGTGGGGATCCCAGCGGTCACCGTACGGGTAAAATGAGAAGTTACCCGAAGCGGAGGCTTAGCACAAAAAAGGGAAAGCATAATAAACTTCCCGAAACCAGAGACATTCATTTCAACCTATCCTCGTGACTTACGACTCCCGTCTCTTTCCCAACCTCAATCTCTGAACCCTGAAAAGAAAAGAAGACAACGAAAAAAAAAAAAAAATTTAATAAATAAATAAATAAATAAATAAACAAATAAAAATACGTATAATTTTAAAGAATGGTAAGATATAAAAATATATAAATATATATATATATATATATATTAGCATATTTTAGTCAATCATAGATAATGTATAAGTATCTTTGTATGTATACATGTGCACTAGCTTTCTTATTATCATGATATTTCCTTAACTAACCTAACAGGCACATGTATATGTAACTTTCATTTCAAAAATGTGTATATATACGCGCATCCAAATGTAACGCGTATGAATAAAAATAAGAAGGACGAAGGAATTAAGGAAGGGGTTATGGAGGTCGCCTAATTCTTTCCTCTTTCTTTAAATAAATCCGAAGAAATAAGTACTACTCGGAGGCGAGTAGTCTTGCGCTATTTAAGCCTTAGCACCGATTAAGTTATCAACCAACGAAAGAACGAAATCGCTCAAAATTTATCTACTATCGCAAATGTTGTGTCTATACACCCCCAACATTTGTCTAAGGCGGGGGGTGTTACGTCCTGTTGACTCCACGATTTCTTTCTTTCGTGGGATCGCTCATTTCATCACACGAAACAGACGGAAACCGTAAAATAGCGGTTATCAATTGACGAAGCGGATGCACTCCAACTGTCATCGCTCATTAAATAGTAAATGACGAAACCTTCCAGAAGGCTCGAGCCTAATAAAATAGGCAAATTATAGACTTGTTTGTCGGATTCCATTCTAATTCCACGAAATGAAGCACGAAATTTCAATTATCTCGAAATTTCGTGGAATAAGGGCGCAATAAATTAAAAATGCCATAAGGATCTGGGTGACCTCTCGGGTCACGGGGGAGCTGATCACGCTTTTCCGTGAAACGCAGATTTGACCTAAGACCCACGGCTCGCGGCGATAGATAAAGTTAAGCTTCTGGAAGGGACTGTCAAAGGGCAAGTGATAACGTACTCGCCAATGAATAGCCGCTAATTAGAAATTGCTCATAGACAATGACGATTTTTGGGGAAACTCGCCAGGGGATAGGCGGAAAATCGAAACCGACGTCACGATCAGAAGAGAACTCCACCAATCAAATCGAATTAAAACATAATCCCGCCTCCTTAAATTTGTATAAAAATCGCGACTTTGCGCACTTGGAGTCACTTCTGATCCAGTCCGAGACGTTTTATCTTGAAGCCATATTTACCAGCCGTACTTTTACTCAAACGTGAAACAGATTTCTGTTGCTCCCGCGGTTTCAACAATCGCGAGTAGATTCTGTGTGCGTGTCCATCACCCGCAGTACTAACCCGAACAGAGGCCTCCGACGAACTCGCTAATCGGGACCACTACCGCAATTATACGTTTCACGTCCGGAAGAATCCGCCGCAGTCACCTCAGACATTCCCCGATCGCAACCGTCAACAGTAAGTCCGAGATACCCCCTCGGTTATCTATATACATCTCTACATAACTATATATATATATATATATGTATATACCATATACGAGAATACATATATATATATCTATATACATAAATATAAATTTGTCTTTAAAATCCTGCCTCATTTCGGATTCAAATTAATTTTAGTGAACTCACAAATACCCCGTCGCAAGTCCTTGGGCATAACTATCCGGAATCGGATAAAACGAAACAGGCGCGCTCGTATAGTGGAGCGACAGCTCCTTGCTTCATTTTTAAGACGCAAACAGTCTCCGCATATCGACCACTCTATCCTTGATTCTCCTCTTTCGCCATCTCCCTCACCTGTCTGTCGTTCCCTTGCGTATCGGATCTTCCCCGATACCCCTGACTCATCCCCCTTCTTAGAGCCCTCCTATTCCCCGGTTCCTTCCGTCGAACTCGAGGATTCCCCCCGGAGCGCCTTTTTTCGACCCCTATTCCCCCCTCCCGTATGAATATCCGGAAGATCAACATTACCGGACATCCTCTCCCGCTATCTCCACATCATCGATCGAGATCCTCGACCCTCGATCACCTTCCCCCGCGCTCTCTACTTCTAGCGTAGAAATCGTTTACGAAGCGATTTCTTTAGATTAGAATATTTTTTTAAATAATATAACTAGAACCACAATAGTTCCTCGATATGTGTACATACTTTATATAAACATCTAGCTTGTAATTATATTTCATTCTTATACATTACTTTTATATATTCACACATATACAGCCCGTGCTTATTCCCCACAATCTAATGTAAATTTACTCACCAAATGTATTTTGACGGGGAGAATACCGATCTTTATAAAAATCATCCCCGACCCTCCGAATCTGTGGAACATCCGTACCGAAACAAATGTCACTCTACACCCACACACCACACTTTCACGCATTTTATATATAATAATGAATTTTAATTTGTAATAATATTTGTTCTTTTGCTTTTTGTAATAAATGTTCTAATTATTTGATAAGATTAAACTCAATGTTTATTCGTTATAAATAAGACCTCGCCTCACCGCTACCTCTCTAAATCGCACAAGGTCCGATCCCCGGTAATAGGGATATTATATCCTTGACCGAAAACAGGACCGCGAGTGCACGAAACTCTCAGCTGGCGTAATAGCGTCCCTTCTGGACGTTGACCCACGACTAGAGTTGTCCCGAAAAGTGCATTTGACTCGAGGCACGCGCCCTTCTAGCGTGAACCCGAGAGAACATAAAGATCTCGTTACGTCTTCCCATACCCCCTCCCTTGGATAGCCTTTCCTTCGCTATCCGTCGAACCAATATACCTAAATTCCGGGGTTCTGACGACGTAACAAGAGTAGAGTTTATTAGGACATTCACAGACAAGTATTTGTAGCGTAGTGGATATGGTAACTACCCTCATAATTATTTTATACGTTATTTTATATTATAATTATTTCTATTACAATTTATATAATATACATTTTTTATATCATAAAATAATTTATTTTTTATATCAACAATATAATTATTTTTATTGTAAAACATTGATGTTATAAAGAAATTAACTGTGGGATTTAAACGAGTTTACAAATTATGAAGCAATTACTTATCCACTACGCCAAATACTTGTATGTAAGTATCCTAATAAATTCTACTCTAAAAATGCTATATTTATTATTAAAATATCTCAGAAACGATTGACCGTTGGTACCCAAATTAGGATATCATTACATATTTGAAAAAATTTTCTCTGTAATCCTGTCAAGTTTCATCAAAATCGGCAGAGTTTAGTTCTGAGCCCTCCCTTATCTTAAGACTAAAATTAACACGCTTCTAAGTTCATCTTACTGTTCATCTAACAGTTGTTTGACTTCTAAACGGTGAATTAGATTTAAGAAGTTTTTTCTTTAAAAAGTTTGAGAAGTTCTATATGAATAAATACGTCAAAAATTATTAATACACCTAAAAAAGAAAAAATATTGAGAAAAAATAAATATTTTAATTTAAATTATTTCCCCCAAATTAAATAATTTTACGATTGACTAAGGGTATTTAGAAATTAGAAATGAAGAACTTCAGAGTCACAATCTGATACATATCTAGTACATATATGTTACAATATATATATATATATATATATATATATATATATATGTAGGAGGTAGGAATCGTTCAATCATTATATTGCGTTATTTCATTATTTGTATTCGTGCGTAGATGTATGCGCGTCACCATCTGAACGTCGTTGCTACGCGTTACCGATAGTTTGTCCGTCGTTTTTTTTGTTTCTTAGCGAGTCGAGACCTGCAGAGCGCGCGAGGCGAACACAGAGAAAAAGACCACGAGCGCGAAAGGTTGTGTCGTCGTGTCGGAAGGTTCTGGACGCAACGGAGAGTTTCGTGAGATTGCGAGCGAGAGTTTTGTTCAATTCTATACACATTATAATAAACACAATTATTATTTTATCATCAACTAGTGGAGATTTTCAACAATACCTCCCTATAAACTTTGGGGGCTCAGCCGGGATTGCGAGCAAAGAGATCGCGAGCTGCGAGATCGCGAGCTGCGAGATCGCGAGCTGCGAGATCGCGAGCTGCGAGATCGCGAGTTGTGAGAGACACGATTGCAAGCCGTGAGTGCGAACTAAAAATTGTGAGATACCGTGAGAAATACGTTTGCGAGCTAAGAGACAGAGAGTACGTCGCGAGCTGTGAGATACTGTGAGAAGAGCTGTGAGGGAGATATTGACTGTGTGTTACGTTGCGAGAAGAGTCAAAAACGTAATATCAAGTGCCGAGATGAGTACGCAAGATTTAGCGAGTTACACGGTGGTCCAGCTCAAGGAGAAGCTGCGAGAATTTGGTTTGTCCACGACGGGAAACAAGAACGAGTTGTTGGGACGGTTACACGAGGCGGATCCGACCGGTGATTGGACGGTGAGAGGGACGGAAACATTGGGGCTTAACGAGACGGACCACGAAGATCGAGACGAGTTAGACATCGAGGCGGGAGCATCGGCTGCCCATCGACGAGAAATCGATATGTACCGTCGGGAGAAAGAATTGGCCGAGCGAGAGCTGCGGATAATGAGAAGAGAGATCGAGTTATTGAAGGAGACGCAACAGTTGAACGTGACAAATCGAAGGGCGGTAGAGAGAGACAGCGTTCCGCGCGATGTTACGAATCGAGGGGCGGTAGAGAGAGACAGCGTTCCGCGCGATGCGACGAATCGAGGGGCGGTAGAGAGAGACAGCGTTCCGCGCGATGTTGCTAAGGCGAGCATTTCAGCTATAGCGGACCTACTCAGCCATTTTGATGGTAGCGTCGGTAATTATAAAAATTGGGAGCAGCAGCTTAAGTTATTGAAGAGAACCTACCGTTTGACCGACGATTACGTTAAGATTTTAATTGGCATGCGCCTGAAGGGGAAGGCCTCTGAGTGGTTCCAGTCAAAGGCGGAACACATCGAGTTATCTGTCGATGATCTACTCGTCGAGCTGCGCGAGATGTATGATCATCGCCCTAGCAGAGTGAAATTGCGTAAGCAGTTTGAGGGGCGCGTCTGGAAACCGAACGAGACGTTTCATCAGTATGTCCACGAAAAGGTTATTTTAGCCAACGAAGTGCCGATTCCCGAAGACGAAGTACTGGAATACATCATAGACGGGATACCGGAAGTGAGTTTGCGAGACCAAGCGCGCATTGGGCAGATTAGCACGAGGGCGTCACTACTGAAAGCCTTCGAGAAAGTCACCTTGAAGGATAAGTCATCCAGCGTCGGTAATGCAGAGCGGCGGCGGCAAAGCGGCAGGGAACAGAGTCGAGCGAGTGACAAGGATGCCAATAAGAGCGAGAAGAAAGAGACGAGCGAGAAGAAGGAAAAGACGAGCAGCGGTAACGAGAGACGGTGTTTCAACTGTGGTCAACGAGATCACGTGGCTACCAGCTGTCCTACGACGGCGGAAGGCCCAAAATGTTTTCAGTGCGGTGCGCGGGGCCATATCGCGGCAAAGTGCGTTAAAAAACAGAGCGAAGTGAGCAGCGTGGATGCGAGTGCGAATAAAAAAAGCGATAAATACATTAAAGACGTTCGTATAGGCGATTGCGTGATGATTGCTCTTATAGACACGGGGAGTGATATTTGTATAATGCGTGCTAGTGCGTACATTAGGTTAGGTTGTCCGCGATTGAAATTAAACGAGATTCGATTCCGCGGCATCGGAGCAACGAATAATTCGACGATGGGGGAATTCGATACCGAACTAACGATAGATGGTCATACACATCCTATTCTTGTACGCGTTGTGCCGGATACGCTTATGAGTCAAGATTTGCTTATTGGTACCGATTTTCTAAATTCAATCGAGTTAACGATAAAAGCGGGAAAGATTATAGTCAGTCCGTTATCTGAACGAGCAAGCGTAGATAATGATTTACCGGAGATTTTACAGATCGATATAGATTGCGAGAAAAATGATGTTGACGTGTCTCACGTACCGGAATTAAAATATAGAGAGAAAGTTAAGAAGTTAATGTGTAATTATAAGCCGAATAAAACGCGAGAAGTAGATCTAAAGATGTCTATCATTTTGAAGGACGATGAGCCTGTTTATCAGCGAGCGCGGCGATTAGCAATGCCTGAGAGAGAATCCGTTAATGCACAAATACATGAGTGGATGCATGAAGGTGTGATACAACCGTCGTTATCGGATTACGCGAGCCCGATTGTTTTGGCAAAAAAAAAAGATGGTTCTACGAGGCTGTGTGTAGATTATCGTTTGTTAAACAGAAAAATAATTAAAGATAGATATCCATTGCTGTTCGAGATTACGCTCGCGTTGCGCCATCTCATCAGATGGCAGCATCGATCGGGTATCGACAGGCCGGATCGACGCGGCAGCTTGCGCAAGCACGGGCGCGCTCATCGCGAGCTTCTCCCTCGCCTCAGAGAGAAACATGTCCGCGTTGTGATCGTACGTACGACGTGTGCTCTGTGAGTTTTGTTCGTAGAACTGCATACCGTGCCGCTCGCAGTGATTGAAGCTGCCAAGAGACTGTAAAGTGTAAAGAGACCGCTCACCCCAGCCAGCTCTGGTACATCAACACGACGACTCAGGCTCACACGTGCGCGAGTGCCGACCGCCACGTGTCTCAACGGCTCACGGGCGACTCACCACGAGCGAGGCAATTTATACAATTGCCTCGCGCATCAAAAGACTTCTCATTATACACCGCTTATCGTTTCTCAGGTTCATTAAAGACGGCTCAGACTGTGGTCTGAGTTACACAAAAAATAAAGGCATAATTTGTTAACACCCTCCACGCGCGTCCTTCTCATCCCGCTACCATCGCCGGGATTAATCAGCGATTTCGCGAACATTTGGTCCTTCGAGCCGGATGCGTGGAACTTATGGTGTAACTCAGACACAGATCACGTGAAAGGGGCATGCCCTCCGCGATGTGCCACGTAGACATTATAGCGCTGTCGCGAGTGTTACACGAGTGTTCACGCGCCCTCGCGAGTGTCACATAAACAGTATCACGTGCTCAATACATGACTCTCGCTTCGCATAGCGCTTTCTCTCGCGTTCCTCGAACGTTCTCGATTCGTGCAGCATTTTCTTACACGTGTCTCGACTTTTCTCAGGTTTCTCATCGTGAACAGCTCAGGGGCGGCTCATCATGACGGATCCCGCCAAAACCGGGACGGGAGGGAAGACCTCTCCATTACTCGAGCTGCCGACCGACAAGCGCACTTCAGAGCGTCAGGCCTCACCGGTGCGGCTGTCCGCGGAGCTCACGCTGAAGGTGCAGACGCAGATGAATCGCATCGCAACGGTGCGGGCCATCAACCAGACGTTGCCATCTACCGCAGATGACACGTCGGTGGATGAAATTCTCCAGATCTCGATCCAGCTCGAGGAAGTGCACAAGGCGTTCCTTAAGGAACACACCTATTTCGAAGCCTCATGGCCGGCGGCGCTCATCACTCATGAGTACTTCTCGAAGAACGCCTTCGCGGTGGAGGCGCAGGAGTGCATGGCGGCTCGTCGCTCTCTGGCGAAGCTCAAGGGCGCATTAGCGGAGAGGCTTGCTCCGAAGGCGGCGCTTGAAACGGTGCAGCCCTCACAGTCTCAACAGAGACTGCCGGACATAAACATCCCGTCCTTCAAGGGCGATTACGCTACTTGGCCCACGTACCGCGACCTATTCAGGGCCGTCATCCTTGATAGCCGACAAATCACTGACGTGGAAAAACTTCACTATCTGCGACTCTCGCTTGAAGGCACACCTTCTCAGCTCATCTCCGGACTGCCTCTCACCGGAGATTCTCTCAACCCGTCATGGGAGATGCTCGTCGAGCGATACGAAAACAAACGCCTGCTCATTCAGTCGTATCTGGACCAACTCTTTGCCAGCTCAACACCAGTGCAGAGAAACGCCGCATCACTGGACAAGTTGCTCAACACCTTCAAGGAAGGAATAAAGGGCCTGCAAGCCTTGGGCGTCTCACAGGATCTGGGAGACAGCATCCTGGTGTACCAGCTGTCCAGGCAGCTGGATCGCCAGACGAAGGAGCAGTGGGAGACGTCCCTAGGAGCAAAACGCGAGTATCCGCGATTCGAGCAGCTCGAGCAGTTTCTCACCTCTCGAGCTCGAGCACTCGAGAGGATAGAGTCCACGGTCAGCTCAGGGAGCACGGTCGCCTCAACATCCAGGCGTTCGACAGCTCACCATGCGGCAGTTCAACCGGCCCGCACGGAATCATCAGACGGCTCCACGGTGTACCCGTGTGACTGCTGCAACGGCACGCATTTCGTTGTGACGTGCACAAAATTTAGGGATCTCTCACCGGTCGAACGACAGAAACTTGTCATCTCACGGAGGCTCTGCTTCAATTGCCTCGGCCGCCACAACGTCCGCTCATGTAAGAGCTCACGGGGGTGCAAGAAGTGCACCAACCGACACCACACGATGCTGCATGAAGCTCATCAGGCGAACTTATCAGCGAAGCCGAGCACCAGCTCAGCTGCGTCAGCTCAATAGGAAGATGGTGCAATCGTCGCTCACTCCTCTTTGGCCCGCTCATCACACTCAACCTTATTAGCTACGGCCCTGGCTCAGATAAATTCATTTGTGACTACTCAGCGCGTACGGCTTCTCATCGATTCAGGTTCAGAACTCACCTTCGTCTCTGAATCACTCATTCGTCAGCTCAACATTCCTCGTCATCATTCTGTCATCATCATTACTGGAATTGGGGGCGAAAAGTCAACTCAAACTCGAGGAGTTGCCTCACTCCAGCTCCGCTCACTTTACTCAAGATCAGACGTCATCATTCAAGCTCACATTCTGCAGACGTTAACCAACATCTTGCCATCATTCAACGCTGCACCACAGGAATGGCCGCATCTCACCAAGTTAATCTTGGCCGATCCAGACTTTCTCACACCACGGCCAGTGGATATCATCATTGGAGCTGACTCATATGGGCAGATCATCAAGCCCAACATCATCAAACAAGATCCATTGATGCCAATTGCGCAGCTCTCAATTTTTGGATGGCTCGTTCTCGGACCTGTCGACACATCATCATCGGCATCTGCTGCAGTGCACCATGCCTCGATTCAGGAGAGAGAGGATGCTCTCGACGAGTTGCTGGCGAAATTCTGGACACAAGAAGAAGTGCCTGCAAGTAATACTCATGATCTTACGCCTGACGAGCAAAGATGTGAAGAATATTACAAGAGCACTGTTTCGCGGGACTCAACAGGTCGATACACGGTTCGACTTCCGTTAAAATCATCACCTGATACTCTTGGGGATTCGTATCACACTGCGCATCGATGCCTGCAGGGCTTACTAAGAAGGTTCGCACGAGATGACAACTATCAAAGCCTGTATCATCAGTTCATGACAGAATATCGAGAGCTCAATCACATGACGGAGGCTTCACCCGTTTCCAGCCAGCACGCGCAATATTACTTGCCACATCACGGCGTGCTCAAACCAGACAGTGCAACCACAAAATTACGTGTGGTGTTTAATGGCTCGAGTGCATCTACTTCCGGTCGCTCACTTAATGATCTCATGTATACGGGAGCCAAGCTGCATTTAGACGTCACAGACGTTTTGCTCTGGATTCGACAGTTTCGGCATTTAGTGGCAACTGACATCACCAAAATGTACAGGCAAATCAACGTACATAAGGATGACTGGAATTTACAACGGGTTCTCTGGATAGACAAACAACTCAAGGAAGTGGAAAATTATCTAACAACGGTCACGTATGGTACCAAGGGTGCCCCGTTCTTAGCAGTGCGAACACTGCTGCAACTGGTGAAGGATGAAGGCCATAAGTTTCCCCTTGCAGTGCCGCCACTCACTGAGGGTCGATATGTTGACGACACTTTTGGAGGCGCCGACACAGTTCAGCAGGTAAAGGAAATTGCAGTGCAACTGAAGAATTTGTGCATGGCGGGCGGTTTTCCATTATCAAAGTGGCACGCGACTCATCAAGATGTGCTCACTGCGGTTCAAGCAGAAAAGGAACAGGGCTCGCAAATTGCATTTGACGATTGCACAACCAAAATCCTCGGATTAAACTGGCTTCCTCACGAAGATTCATTCACATTCTCAACAAGGATCTCATCGCACACCACTCAGTTCACCAAACGCCTCGTTTTGTCTGAAGTGGCTCAGATATTCGATCCACTAGGCTTTGCATCACCAGTAGTGATCAAGGCGAAGATGCTCTTGCAGGAGCTATGGCTTCATAAGCTCCGATGGGATGAACCACTGCCATCCCAGCTCTCATCACGGTGGCTCACTATCAGAAAAGAACTCACCAGCTTAAGCAGAATCTCAATACCTCGATGGTATAACACATGGAGTACCTCGTCAGTGGAATTTCACGGCTTTTCTGATGCTTCTCAACTAGCAATGGCTGCAG
This sequence comes from Temnothorax nylanderi, assembly GCF_030848795.1. Lineage (NCBI taxonomy): Eukaryota > Metazoa > Arthropoda > Insecta > Hymenoptera > Formicidae > Temnothorax > Temnothorax nylanderi. The sequence goes on from NW_027249950.1 coordinate 18,830, forward strand.
TCGTATATATCACCGTCCGCAGCTCAAACGGCGCCACGATTTCATTGGTGTGCTCCAAAACTAAGGTAGCACCGCTCAAACGGCTCACCATCCCGAGACTTGAACTCTCCGCAGCACTGCTGCTCTCAAGGCTCATGCAATACGTTCAAGCCACCTTGAAGTTGAACGTTACAGCAATTCACCTGTGGACGGACTCTGTTGTGACACTCACGTGGATCAAATCTCATGCATCGCGCTGGAAGGATTTTGTGAGAAACCGAGTTTCTCAGATTCAAGATCTCACTGCAAAGGCACACTGGAGATACGTACCTGGTACATCCAATCCAGCCGATTGCGCATCACGAGGATTGACTACTGCTCAACTCCAAAGCCACTCATTATGGTGGACGGGACCACCGTGGATACTCACACCTGAAGCATGGCCATCACAACCCGCGCTGTCGGACGAGTTGAGCTGCAGTGAGGCCCGTCCTGGCATTGCGCTACATGCAGCGGCATCTCAATCGGAATACCACTGGGACCTCATATATAGGTACTCAACCCTCAATAAATTATTGAAAGTAACAGCTCTCTGTTTCAGGTTTATCTCTCTCTTGAGAAAGCGCCGAGCCAAGTCACTGGACTTGCACTCAGCTTTGGAGAAGGCCAGACTATTCTGGATCAAGGCTACTCAAGCGGCATACTTCACGCATGAGATCAAGATGCTCACGGCCAATTCGAGACTACCACCTACTCACGCATTCAGTCGATTGACTGCGTACATCGACGCTCAAGGGGTTATCCGAGTTGGCGGCCGCCTCAACCAATCAGCACTAGCTCAAGACAACAAACATCAGGCGATTTTACCTCGCCACTCACGGTTCTCAACTTTAATCATCGCCCACGCCCATTTGCGTACTTTACATGGAGGAACACAGCTGACATTGGCTCATGTCAGGCAACAATATTGGATCATCGGCGGACGGGCTCCGGTGAAGTCTCATATCTTACGGTGTGTCGTGTGTGCTCGGCAGAGGGGGATCCGTGCTCATCAACTGATGGGCCAACTACCTCTCTCTCGGGTTACGCCGTCACGTCCGTTTGCTCATACAGGAGTCGACTATGCCGGACCGCTCACCATCAAGACATGGAAGGGACGAGGTGCGAAAACATACAAGGGATGGATCTGTGTGTTCGTCTGCTTTTCCACCTCCGCAATTCACCTCGAAGTAGTCAGTGACTACTCATCAGAAGGATTCATAGCAGCCTTCCGAAGATTTGCAGCGAGAAGGGGAATTGCTCAGACCGTGTACTCGGACTGCGGGACAACTTTCATTGGAGCAGACGCCGCGCTCAAGAAAATGTTCGTCCAAGACGCTCAAGAACATCAACGGATTGCTCAAGTGTTGCAACTTGACGGCATAAGATGGGAGTTCAACCCACCAGGTGCTCCACACATGGGGGGCAAGTGGGAGGCGGTTGTAAAGTCCGTGAAGTTTCATTTGAGACGGACCATCGGGGAGACTCTACTCACGACGGAAGAACTAACAACGTTGCTTACGCAAATAGAGGCCATTCTCAACTCAAGGCCGTTGGAACCGTTGAGCGACGACCCTGAAGACGTCTCAGCGCTCACCCCAGGTCATTTTCTCATTGGAGGTCCACTCACTACCATACCCGAGCCATCTCTGATCGACCTGGCAACCTCGCGACTATCTCGGCGGCAGCTCATCCAGCAGCATGTTCAACAATTTTGGGCGCAATGGTCGGCGCATTATCTGCAACGCCAGCAGGCGATATCCAAGTGGCATCATCCTAACAACAACATCAAGGTGGGTTCTATCGTGCTGCTCACCGACGAACGCTCTCCACCGTGCAAATGGCCACTCGCAAGAGTAACGGCTTTGCACCCCGGAAAGGATGGACTTACTAGGGTGGTTACCCTCAAGACGGCCACCACGATGCTCACCCGGCCAATTGCCAAGCTTGCCGTATTACCCATTTCATCAGGATAAAGGATCACGAGTAAGGAATCATCAACAAGGTTGCTGATGGCGGGCGGAATGTTCGAGATTACGCTCGCGTTGCGCCATCTCATCAGATGGCAGCATCGATCGGGTATCGACAGGCCGGATCGACGCGGCAGCTTGCGCAAGCACGGGCGCGCTCATCGCGAGCTTCTCCCTCGCCTCAGAGAGAAACATGTCCGCGTTGTGATCGTACGTACGACGTGTGCTCTGTGAGTTTTGTTCGTAGAACTGCATACCGTGCCGCTCGCAGTGATTGAAGCTGCCAAGAGACTGTAAAGTGTAAAGAGACCGCTCACCCCAGCCAGCTCTGGTACATCAACACGACGACTCAGGCTCACACGTGCGCGAGTGCCGACCGCCACGTGTCTCAACGGCTCACGGGCGACTCACCACGAGCGAGGCAATTTATACAATTGCCTCGCGCATCAAAAGACTTCTCATTATACACCGCTCATCGTTTCTCAGGTTCATTAAAGACGGCTCAGACTGTGGTCTGAGTTACACAAAAAATAAAGGCATAATTTGTTAACACCCTCCACGCGCGTCCTTCTCATCCCACTACCATCGCCGGGATTAATTAGCGATTTCGCGAACAATTGCCGTTGATCGAAGATCAACTAGATTCATTACAAGGGGCACGACTCTATAGTACCCTAGATCTAAAGAACGGTTTCTTTCATGTTAAAGTCGACGAGCAGAGCCGGAAGTACACAGCTTTTATAACTCCGGATGGACATTATGAATTTTTGCGTGTTCCCTTTGGTTTGTGCAACTCGCCAGCCATCTTCCAACGATTCATTAATATTGTATTCAAAGATTTGATTCGACAAAAAATTGTGTTGACTTATTTAGATGACTTGATCGTACCGTCGATTGATCACGAGAACGGGATACGAAACTTAGAGAAGGTTCTGCAAGTTGCAAGCGATGTCGGATTAATTATTAATTGGCAGAAATGCAGTTTCTTAAAAGAGCGCGTTGAATTTCTTGGGCACATTATAGGACACGGATATGTGTCTCCGTCTGAGCGCAAGATTGAAGCGGTTAAAAATTTTCCCGAGCTTACAAGCGTAAAACAAGTACAAAGCTTTTTAGGTCTCAGTGGGTATTTTCGAAAATTTGTACCGCAATATTCAGTGATTGCACGACCGTTGAGTAACCTTTTGAGGGCAGATGCCACATTTGAATTTAATGATGAAGAGAGAAACGCGTTTTTCCGTTTAAAAGAAATTTTATGTACTAAGCCTATATTGAAACTTTATGAGATTGATGCCGAGACTGAACTTCATACCGATGCGTCGTCGCACGGATTCGGTGCAATATTATTGCAGAGAGATAAAATCGATAATCAGTGGCACCCTGTTTACTACAGCAGTCACAAGACGACACCCGCGGAGCAAAGATATCCGAGCTATGAGCTCGAGGTACTAGCTATGGTAAGAGCATTAAAGAAATTTAGGATTTATCTTCTAGGAATTCCATTCGTTATATTAACCGATTGTCGGGCTTTTGTAGCTACTATGAACAAAAAAGATTTATGTGTACGCGTCGCGAGATGGGCGTTATTGCTCGAAGAATTCCAATACCGAGTTGAGCATCGGCCCGGTAAAAATATGCAGCATGTAGATGCTTTGAGTCGTCACCCATTGCCGGAATGTAATCTGATCGATAGAGAGAGGGATGGTTTAACTGCGCGATTAAAGAAGGCTCAGTCAGAAGACGATGACATTAGAAAAATTATCGAGTTAGGAGAGTCGGCTAGAGCGAGCGATTACGTTGTCAGAGGCGGTTTGCTTTTCCGTGAGAGTACCGGTGAATTATTGATTGTAGTACCGAAAAGTATGCAGTCACAAGTGATAAGACAAGCGCATGAGATGGGACATTTCTCAGTGGCGAAAACTGAAGCGATTTTACGTAATGATTATTGGATACCGAACGCCAAGGTGAAAATTGAAAAGATAATACGGAATTGCGTTGCGTGCATATTAGCCGAGAGAAAACGTGGCAGACAAGAAGGATTTTTGAATCCAATCGCGAAAGGGGAAGTTCCCCTTGACACGTACCATATAGATCATTTGGGCCCACTTCCGTCTACAAAAAAGAGTTATAGGCATATCTTCGTTGTAATAGATTCTTTTTCTAAGTTTGTATGGCTATACACTACAAAAACCACGAACACGAGCGAAGTTCTGGATAAACTGCGTAAGCAGGCACTTATTTTCGGAAATCCACGTAGAATAATCTCCGATAGAGGTACCGCGTTCACTTCAAATGATTTCTCAGAATATTGCGTGAGCGAGAATATTGAACATGTTTTAATCACGACCGGAGTGCCAAGGGCAAATGGACAGGTTGAGCGCGTCAACCGTACTATAATACCGTTGTTAACAAAGTTAGCAGATCCGAAGCATGACGAGTGGCATAGATACTTAGGGCGTGCGCAACAGTATATGAACACTACTATGCATAGGAGTCTAGGCATGGACCCGTTTTATTTATTGTTCGGCGCCAAAGCTCGTTTACGGGATAATCCCGAGATTCGAAAATTAATTGAGGAGGAGTGGATAGAGACATTTCAAAAGAACCGTGATGAGTTAAGAGAGCGCGCGATAGAAAATATATCGAAAATTCAGCAGGAGAATCAGCGAGGATATAATAGTAAGCGAGTTGCTGGTAAAAATTATACTGAAGGCGATTTAGTTGCAATCAAGCGGACTCAGCAAAAACCTGGTCAGAAATTTGCGGCAAAATTTCTTGGTCCTTACAAAGTGACGCGAGTTTTACGCAATAATAGATATCTTGTACAGCGCGAAGGCGGGCATGATGGTCCGTATACGACTTCGACTTCCTCTGATAATATGAAACCGTGGTTACCGGATTTATCCGACGGTGATTTTGATAGCGATTAAAGAATATTCGAGGTCGAATATTCGCATGTCGAATGGCCGAGTGTAGGAGGTAGGAATCGTTCAATCATTATATTGCGTTATTTCATTATTTGTATTCGTGCGTAGATGTATGCGCGTTACCATCTGAACGTCGTTGCTACGCGTTACCGATAGTTTGTCCGTCGTTTTTTTGTTTCTTAGCGAGTCGAGACCTGCAGAGCGCGCGAGGCGAACACAGAGAAAAAGACCACGAGCGCGAAAGGTTGTGTCGTCGTGTCGGAAGGTTCTGGACGCAACGGAGAGTTTCGTGAGATTGCGAGCGAGAGTTTTGTTCAATTCTATACACATTATAATAAACACAATTATTATTTCATCATCAACTAGTGGAGATTTTCAACAATACCTCCCTATATATATATATATATATATATATATATATATATATAGGCCCGTATTCAGAACGCGCTTACAACGATGTTAGCGCGAGATGTTAGCGCTCTTATTAGCGCGCGTATTCACAACGCAATGATAGCAGCGCTCTGTTAGAGAAAATCGATAATCACGCGAGTTTAGAGCAAAATTGCTATTCAAAACCACTAATAAGTCTTAAAAGCGTGCTAAATATTGATATCTTAGCAGCGCGCGATAAAAGTGGTCAGGGGCATGTATAAGATACTACTAGTGCCAGATATTTATAATAAAAAGAAAATGGAATACATTCGTGCAATTAACGAAATACGGGAAGTGCGGGATGTTGTGCAAATAGGAGAAAGGATGCCGCAAGTTTTTCGTCACAGGATAGATCCATTCGAAAGATTTAATGATATTCAATTTCGGAATCGCTACAGACTGTCAAAAGAAGCAGTGCGATTTGTGATAGGCTTAGTTGAAGAAAGGTTATCTTCTCAAGCAGGGCATGAGAAGGATGTGTCATCAGCGTTACAAGTGTTGATTGCTTTACGATTTTACGCCAAAGGATGCTATCAGACGGAATTAGGTTTGTATTATTTAATTTAATTAATATTCTGTACATGGTTAAGTTATTAGATGATTTTTTATAAAAGTAAAAAAATAGAAAAATAAAATTTATATAAATTATTTTGTAAAATTTATATAAATCATTACATAATATTTATATATCAATACAGGTGATCTGCATGGAGTATCACAGCCAACAGTATCCAGAATTGTGGCAAAAGTATCGAAAGCCATCGCAGCTCATCTGCCACACTTTGTACATTTTCCAGATATAATGGAAGCCTTGCAAATGGAATTTTACAACATAGCCGGTTTCCCACAAGTTGTTGGATGCATTGATTGTACTCATATACGTATTAAATGCCCCAACCAAGAACGAGCTATGTTGTACATAAACCGGAAAGGCTTCTATTCTATAAATGTGCAGGTGGTTTGCGATGCACAGCGTCGAATTCTAGATATTGTTGCCAGATGGAGAGGCAGTGCTCATGACTCCCGAATATGGAACTCAAGTCGTCTGAAGGAGGAGTTTGAGGTAATTATAATTATATAGAGTCTACACAATTATATTCATAACGAATATTTATAATAAATATTTATATCTCTAATTATATTACAAGAATATATATTTACATAACAAGAAACTCATATATGTTATTTATATTACAGGAACGCAAAATGACAGGAATATTGTTAGGTGATGCAGGTTATCCTTGCAGACCATATCTGTTAACACCTTTTCTACAGCCTCAAACTGATACTCAAAATAGATATAATTGGGCCCATATTTGCACTCGTCTTACCGTCGAAAGATGTTTTGGCGAATGGAAAGGGATGTTTAGAGCACTACAAAACAATATGCAGATTAATCTGGAGACAGCAAAGGTTGCAATTATTGCTATGGCAATTCTCTTCAACATACGGAAACAATTCAACAACTTCGAATATGGTAAGCATATCTTAAATCAAAAACATAATAAAAAGATCCTATATAATTATAATGTAAAAAATATTATATTAAGAAATATTACATTAAGAATAAATGTACATATATTAACATATAAATATAAATATATATGCGTAAATGAGACTCATTCAAGTATAACATTACTGCATTTAAAATATGATATGCTTTTGTTACAGAAATTGATGATGAGGAAAACCAAAGCGATGAAGAGCAATCTGCTGCTGTTCCACATGCAACAGAACGACCTGGCCCAGCATTCCGTTTGGATTTTGCACAACGGCATTTTGGCTGATCAGTTCTTGCAACGTTCATATTTCTTATTGCAACTGCTTGAAAATTGCCTTCTTCAAGAGAAAGACAAGATATCACAACATGATCATGTTCACAGTTAATTTCAAAAATAATTTTATTTAATATTTACTCCATATTTACTCCTATTATTTAATATGTACTCCATTTTAAACTACATTTTTCTTAAACAATTTTCTTATCTTATTTTTTATATCTTAATATTGTGTTATCATTATAATATTTTGTTCATATAAAAACTAATATATTTATGCCTATATATTTGTCAATGTTTGTCATTTATATTACATTATTTAAATTCTCTAATTTTTTATTTAATTCTATCTTTAAAAGTTTCATTTTTAATTGTTGCACTTTTTTTTTCTCTTCTATTAATTCTAAATTCTTATTGTGTTCAATTTCTAAGAGTTTTAATTTCAATTCGTGTTCAATTTTGTTTCGCTCATCTTCTTTACCCAGTTTTTTTTCATGCAAGTGAAACATTGCTTCTTCAAATGCTGACATTTCTTTTTTCTTTCGCTTTACATAAACATTATCCTCTGTGGGGTTATTGGACACCTGTACTTCATCCGTTGTTTCTTCAAATGGTTCTTCAGCAGGTACTAAGATTCTAAATCAAATAATTACAAATAAAGTCTGATAAAAATACTATTTATAAATTAAATATAAATTTGCAGAGAATGTAGGAATTAACAATAAAGATTATTAATATTATGTATTTTTAATATTTATATTCCTTATGCACTATATAATTTTTAATATTTATATTCCTAATGTATTATATATTTTTCTTACCCTGTACTGGGATCCAGCAAATAGTTTTCTGTATTTTGTTCTGATTGCTGTATATTGCATATCGGCCTCTATATAAAAGTAGAGAAAATTATAAATATATTTTATTTTGTATATTTTGAAGTGCAGCAAGAAATATAAAACTTTACCGTTCCATCGGAATCAAACATATTTTCGTCTTCCTCGAAATCTTCCGGTACAATTTCCCTTAACATATCATCCAAAGGGGTAAGCTCTGGACTATACGGACCACCACCAGTACGGTGTAATGATCTTTTATGCGCTACATAATTTTTCTTTGCTTGCATTTTCCATCGTTGATATGCACCGCGTACCTCCTTCCAATCGCGTGCAATTCGTCTTGAGGAAAGGGTGTTGGCAATTATTTTCCATTTCTCCTGCCGAAGGTTTTTATTTTTCATAGAATTGCTCTTATCTTCCAGAATACATTTATTCTGGAAGACAAAATCAATTATTGCTTTTTTCTCATCAGCAGTAAAATTTTCCTTCCTTTTATCGGCCATTTCTAAAAGAAAGAATACTTATATTTATGAATTATACATGAATAAGATTGACTAACAATAAGTAATGTAACAAATAATAATGATAATATGTAAAGAAATGTACTTACTCTGTATTGTACACACTGTGATAATGTCAGCAAACAGTTGAACATCGCAGTTGTACTTTGCGCGCGAGTGCCACGAGTCATGGTGTAAAGAAAGTAAGGTGTGCTATTACGCACGTTTTTGAACAGCCAATCAAATTTTGTTCCAGCGGCCGCCATTTTGTAGTGGCAAATTAAATTGACATATTACTCACTCATTTTTATACAATTTGCATAAAATTAATAAAAGGATAAAATAAAGGAAGAAAATAAAATGTACGTTTAATATATGCATATATTATATAAAATTTTAATAAAAAAAATTAAACATTTACATAAAGAAAATAATAATAAATTTAAAAAAATTTTTTAAAGATGAACACGTAACGAACGGAACATATTTATTACGAACGTATATATATTAAATATACATATACAATATGTATGGTCAAGTATAATAAAATAAATGAAAATAAAAAAACCAATAAACACAGTTATTTACTAATAATATAAAACGTGAATGAATATTAATATTTTTTGTTTGTCACTTTTTTCATTTTTTTCTGAGATTTTCTTTTATAATTTTCTGTATTTATTTTTTTATTAATTTCTCGCAGACGAATATAAGTTCGCGTTCTAATTAAACATAATAGTACCTCTAGAGGTATCGCTAAAGTTTGTTTGTTTTTCCTAACTTTTTCAGCAATTGTTTTGAAAATTCCGGATTCTTTACTGATAAATGAGCCATGAAATTCTTCAAACTCCGAATTCATTATTTTTGCCGCTTCAATCAATTCAATAGAAGGACTAATCATTCCTCCTTTTGAAATATGATTAATCCAGTCTTCATCAGATGTAACCAGTAGTTTTGTAGGAGTTCCTAAAAATGGGTATTTATTTCGGAATCTAGATGCTGTGTAACCGGCTATATATTTTAAGCCTTCATTCTGTATAACGTCGGATACATTTGTAAAATCTTCAAATTCCTTTAGCAAATGGAGCTCTTGAGAAGTAGGGGAATAATTAAAACGGCTTACAGTATCTGTCAGAAACACAGTAATATTGACAACAGAAATTATGGTGACAATGATAATTTATTACTCAAAATATGTTTTACATGTTTAATTGTACTCATATAAATAGTAAAATTAAACATGTACAATACAATGAACCTTTATATAGTTATTTATACGTTGTTCATATAGTAATTAAAATGTATATTTTTCTGATTTATTTATTATATTTTATTGACTTGTTTATTATATTTATTACATTTTTCAATTAAATACAAATTTTATTTATTATATATTTCTATCTTTTAAAGTAATTCTTATGTAATAATTTTAATTACTTATACAGAAAGTAAACCACATCGATGACTTACCAATAAAATAATAAATATTACTACAATATTTATTTCAGTATATGAAGGAGTAAAAGTCATAGTAGTGTAAGTCACTTTTTTCTACTTATCGACCTTTCAACATATTTGCCTGTGTAGATTGCACCTATAAACTGAAATCGATGGGTTGACTTGCACTACTATGACTTTTATCTGCTTTTACCCCTTTATATGTCATCATCATTTCAATGGCGCAACAATCCGGACCTAGGCCTCCCCCAAAGTCATGTGCTTGTGGTGCGCACACAGGTTGTACACAAGCACATGGGACCTACAGTTTAATGCCCAATCCGAACGACAAGGTAGAGGAGGGTACCCCTTTATATGTAGTCAATATAATTAAAAGTTTCATAATAGCTTACCAATATCATCGTATTCAAAATCTTCTAAATCAACATCCTTATCTATTTTATTATATTCTTCAGTGAATTCCTCCGAAATGTTGCAAATTTGCATTTCTTGAAGGGTTTCATAATGGAATTGATCATTATTTGCCGCATCCTCTTCATTGCTGTTAGATAATTCATCAGACATACTAGTAAGGCAAGTTTCAGTGTCTGCCAAATTTTGCACAACAGTGTTGCTCCCTTCAGTAAAAACGTCTGTCGAATGCTTTCCTAATATGTACCATCGAAATCTGTATCTAAGATCGAGTGCTGTCGGTCTGTCATTACAAGCACCCATTGCTCGTATGTACGCAAATAAATTCTCTACTATATCTTGATTGAGGCGAGCAGTCATTATATATGTCACAGGACACTGAGTATTTTCCAACATCTTTTTTATATCATTATATAGGTTTTTTAATGACTCATTACTAATTAAAATTCCTTTTTGAAAAGGAAGTAAATGGGTTTTTTTCCCAACCCTCATATTTTTAACAAATAACGAAACTTTATCTAAGAGTTCGTTTTGTTTCTCAGCATTTATGCCATATGCATGCATTCCAGAATGTGAACCGAATTTATACGAAGAATTAAATAAGTCAAACCAGTCATTAAATAGTTTGATACATTTTGCGGTTTCAGACCACTCTAAACAATCCTCTATAAGTCCTTTCTCCCCACACCATTCTATAGCGGCAGCATTTGTGTTCGAAAAAACCTGTGTTGCAAGTTTGACGTTTTGTCGCTGCGTTCCCTTCACGTCTAGATGAAATCGCGACAATTTATGTACAATTTTCAAATCGTTGCCATTAATTTGAATTAGCCTTTCTAGGCAGGCTTTACTTATGTAATAACCATTTATGTAAAATCCGGAGTCAAATAAATTGTTACGTAACAATTTAATTAAGTGCGGAACATCGATAAATACGTACACTTTTATTTCTCCATCGCATGGATGTAGAAAGTACGTTTTACCTTCCGCACTATCAATGCCCAGTTCGTTAAGTAACGTTTGATTCGTCGGTCCCAAGTCACTAGTTATCGCAACAACCGTGTAACTAATCTCATGTAACTTAGCAATTATAGTTGTTAATATATTTTTGGTCATGCTTTGGTCAAATTCGTAATAAACAGGTTGCTTCCATTTGGTAAACAAACCTCTGGCAACAGCAACTTGGCATTTTTCGTGCGGTCCGATGACTCTTTCCTCTCTCCGTTCAATTGCTGCTTGGTTGGATAGATGGATTTCATCGAAACATAACACGGTTATTTTGTCCATGTTAGTCATGTTCTGGCCTTTATGCTTCATAATGAGAAGAACATGTTCCAAAATACCATTGTTAACATTGAATGTAGCAACCCATCTACGAAGTGTCGACAATGCGGGGAGTGGTACATTGCGTGCTTTCTGTAAATATCTGTAAGCTTTCGGACTTACAGTGCGCAGGGATATTGCAGCAGCTATATCCTCTGCAGACCAATGGGTCTTTTTCTTATTCGGATTTAATAACAATTTAATTTGTCCGGGAGTAAATACTGAACTTAAAATTTCTCGCACCCTTATGTTTGAATTTACTTTTACGCGCTTTTGTTGTTTAAAAAGCTTTCTTTCTAAATATTTATTTCGGGCTAATAATCTTTGGCACTTTCTTTGTAAATCTCTGTTCTGTTTTAAAATTTTTCCTTTGACATCTGAAATTTCATATAAATCAATATAAAAACAATATTATACTAATGAAAATACAATACATTATTAGAATGTAAGTTACAAATGTACAACATATGAGGGATACTAAAAATGTAATATTAAAAAATCGGTTTTGTGTATTTTGTCACAATTCTTACTGGTATCAAATGATTGGGAATATGAAGAATCATTAAATTGTTCTACAACATTCGATTGCCCTTCTGTGCAAGTTGACTGAGCCGTTGGAGTTTCATCAGGTACTGAAATAATGGATTGCCCTTCTGTACAAGTTGACTGAGCCGTTGGAGTTTCATTAGGTACTGAAATAATATAAAGTATATAATATTTCACTATAATTAATACAACAAATAATTGTAATTAGATAAAAGGATAATTTTTATATTTAAAATGGATGCATAATTTATAACAATAAAAATTAAAAAGAATACTTACAGATAATAAAAGAATAATCACATGCATTTTACGTACAAAGATTAGTACATTTAAAAACATGTGAAAAATAAAGTATTACCTTGATTCAAAATTAATTCTAAGCATTCTGTTGGAATTGCATCTGTCCTTAGTTTTCTGGCTTTTTTGGGCGTGTGTCCTACTCCCAGAACAGATTGCATCCATGAAGCCTCTTTGTACGCACTTGCATGAAAATGAACCGAACAGATACGAGCTACACATATATGTACAAAATATTTATTATTATTATTTATTTATTTATTATAGTATTAACAAGTACAACAAAATAGAACAAGTGTTTTTGTTTAACATACCATTTTTTACATTAATATTTTCATTTCCGCAAATAACTTTCCATTGCTCACTCATTACTGGATCTGCAGGAAATCTAAAAAATCTGAGATTTTCAGATCCCTTTTTCCCCGTATAACTTCGGCAACTTTTTACTGCACATGAAGGCATGTTAATATACTTTTTACTCGCGTAATTGCCGGGTACTGCAGCACAGACGTCTAAAATTAAGGTTAAGTGCCTTTCGATGTAAACACAGGAATTTAAAAATGGAGGCGGTTGGTACAATGCGCAGAACGATACGAAAACGCGTCCTCGGTATGAGCACACCTTACTTTCTTTACACCATGCCACGAGTGACTCTTGCCGCATCCACATAACGCGATATGAAAAGAGCCAATAGCCACATATTGCACGGTACCGAGCACTGTTATTGGTTGTTATCGCGTGTTTAGGTAAGGGCGCTCTGTTCTTGCGTTCTGAATACGAGCGCGAACAAACGCATCTACATCTCGCGTATTTAGAAGCGTAGATGTGAGCGAACGTGTTAGCGCGTTCTGAATACGGGCCATAATGTTTAATTTTTAAACAAGTCACACTCAATAGACCCCTGGTAACACAATCTGATAGCTCAGATACGTCCCGAAGAAGTGCGCAAGAAAACAGTACAAAATTGCGATAGAAGTGCATAATATAGCTGTGATTATAATATCTGTGATTATAACCTGTGATAAATTTTTATATATAAATTTCACAGTAGCTTCTTACAGCAGACACTGCTGCAATAGTACAGTAAGTACTCGTTCAATCACAGATATTATGCACATCTGTCGCAATTTTGGACTGTTTTCTTGCGCACTTCTTCGGGACGTATCTGAGCTATCAGATTGCGTTACCAGGGACGTTTAACAGGGACGTTTAACCGCTCAGTAGCAATTAATGATTTAGCTCTTACTTTTAGAATTTATAACAAAGAAATCAATGTCGAGTGTCGACAAGACAATGCAGCAGTTATATAAATAACATATATGTATACAGAGTGAGTTGTTACATGAAAAATTACTTACCTCAGATACTGAATGAATAACAATGATTCTCAAATCCCTAAGATATTCCTGAACCTCCTGAATATTCCGTAATAACTTGAAAAATTACGGAAGTAAGGAAAACACATCCGTACGGGTTCACGTTATCGCAGAAAAGAACAATGCGCAGAGAAAAACAAAATAGCCGCGCTGGCCGTTGGGAGGAGACTTTCCGTTATTATGGCGGATTTACACTGCACGAACTTCTCCATTAAGGCGGCATAAGGTGTACCCAGTCGACCAATCAGAATTAGATCGCGTTTTCAGCTTGCCAATTGGCAATGTGGGCTATCACATCCCAAAATATAGTAAGGATATATCTTATTCGTTTTAAAATTAAAAAATATAATAATTTTAGATTTCAATACATGCTCAGTACGCTGTACTGATATGGTACAGTTCCTATTGCGCATATAAATCGAACAGTACGCAGTACTGGTACGATGATAGTACCAGAATGGTACGCTGTACCAGTATCATGTATCATTTTTGTACTGGTACTGTACAGCTACGCCGTACGCTGACATCTCGTGGCAGTACAGTAACAATACGGTAGCAGTATCTTGTGCGGGAATCGCACGCTTGGTTATCTGGGTAACATTTACTATTCCGCGATCGAAACACACTACGGAAATTCGCGCTGTCACGTAGGTAGGTTAGATAGTTCTGTAAGCGTGGCACAGAGGACCCCATCAACCTGCGTCACATTGGACCCCACTGAACATCGATATTATTTATCGTAAATATTTTAGATACAGAACAATTAAACGTTTTTGTGCGCACGTTGGTATTGAACCTAGATCCCGACGAACGTCATATGAATTTTTTTTAACTGTAGAATCCCTAGAAATCCATACATATCAAAAAGTTATGACAAGTAAAAATTTACTTTGCAAGGCTCCAATTACATATCTGCCTTTAACTAAAGTATATATGCTTATTTCGGCATAATTTTTTTATGGCATAGTGTTTTATTTTCACATATCTTATTTTTTGTATTTTAATTTTGTATTGACAATATATATAAAAATCTGTTGTAATAGAGTAAGCAGAAGCAGAGAAAGAAGTGATGGAGACTTTGGACTCTTCGGAGGCAGCAAATTCAACTATTGCATCTCAGAATGCATCGAAAAGGTACAGAATACTTCTTTCAAACTATGTATAGATTGTATTCTCAATAGGAAATATTTTAATATATTTTATTTTAATGTGCTTAGGAAGAAAAAATCTGTTGCAAGGTACACAGATGTTATTCTGAAGGAGGCTTTAGACGCAGTAAAGAAAGGAATGCCTGTCAGCACTGCATCAAAGCAATACAATATTCCAAGAACTACGTTGCAGTACAAAAACTGGGGCAAATCGCCACCTGTTATTAACCCTTAAATGCCACACCTCTCAAGAATCTCGTAAATGACACATGGGGTCTAAAAGACCCCAGCATGAAAAATGTCTCCTTACTTATTGATTTTTTGATATTTAGTTATGAAAATTATTTTCAATGTTGTTCAAGGCTTAGAAAAGAGAATAAAATGCTTATATTGTTAAAATTTCAATTTCAATATAGTATAAAAAATTAAGATTGCCAACAGTTAAAATGTTGGCTCCAAAATCAAAAAAAATAAAAAATAATAAATAAATAAATATAAGCTCCATATTTGGCGGGAACATTTGAAAATATATCATTCTAAAGGGTCTGGGGTCCGCTGGACCCCGGGTGGCATTTAAGGGTTAAAAGTCGAGGACCTGAGTGTATACTTGGAGAAGAATACGAACGCCAACTCGTACAGTGGATTTTTTATATGAGCCAAAATGGATTTCCTGTGTCACGGGTTCAACTATTAGACAGCGTTCAACTGCTGCTGAAGCAGATAAAGAAGACGACGACATTTACAGATAATCGTCCTGGGAGACATTGGTATGATGCCTTTCGTGCGCGTCACAAAAGTGTAACTGAACGAATGTCTCAGAATTTGACGCACAGTCGAGCCTTAGTAACGGAAGATAAGCTACGAGCGTGGTTCAACGAGGTGCGGATGTATTTTGAATCGAAGTCGCTTCTTGATATTGATCCTTCTCGTGTATACAATTGCGATGAGTCAGCATTTTTTCTGAGTCCGAAAGGAAGCAAAGCATTAGTCAAGAAAGGTGACAAAACGGTTTACAATTTTATAAATAACGATGAAAAGGAATGCTTGACTACGCTCATCTGTGGAAGTGCAAGCGGAAAAATCGCATCACCGATGGTAATTTTCTCATATAAGCGAATCCCCGGACACATCGCCAGAAGCATGCCAAAAGACTGGAGCATCGGACACTCTGAGAATGGATGGATGGCTGGAGAAACGTTTTACGAGTACATCGCAAATATTTTTTACCCGTGGTTGGTGAAAAATGCTATCATGTTCCCAGTCGTGCTATTCTTAGACGGACACAGTTCGCATTTAACGATGGCGTTAAGCAATTTTTGCAGAGAGAAAGAAATAGAACTCGTTGCTCTGTACCCAAATGCGACGCACATACTGCAACCGTTAGACGTCGCATTTTTTCATCCTCTAAAGACAGCATGGGCGAAGGTAGTGGGTCAATGGAGACTCGAGAATAACGGCGAACGTATAAAACGAGAAAATTTTGCACAGCTCTTGCAGAAAGCTCTCAATATGTTGGACGTGAAAACAATTCTGAAAAACGGATTTGAAAAGACTGGGCTCCACCCTTTTTCGGCAGACGGAATTAATTATCAGAAGTATTTCAAAAATTCAGTAGACTACGCAACTCCTCAAACTACTCCGAGTGAAAGAGCTTGGACAGAGCTCAAAGATTACTTAGCGTTTATTGAGAATAATATCGAGAAGGAGGTCTTACAAATATTCAAGGACGTCGGAGAGGAGGCTGAGTGGACGGGCAAACCGACACACAAAAGTCTCTTTTACTTCTGGCGAAAGATTAAGAGTAAGATGAACTCCAGCGAAGCCAGTCATAGTATCTCCGGAGAGTCCGGAGACAACGTTGTCGACGAAACACATGCTAACGAAAACGAAAAACGGGTATTTAGAGAATATTTTTTATATTGATAACTTTTTATCAATCAATTCTATTGTATTACAATCATTAACAGTTTCTACTGTAAGTGTAGAACGTCGATTTCTATTACTTTTAGAGAATTTACATATAATTTATTTATACATTTTTTTATTGATATCTTATAGAACTTTTGTAATTTCTCATTATCAATTTATGTACAAAATTATTCTATACTGTACAAATATATAGATTTGCAACGAAGGTACGGCGAATGAGATAAACGAAGAGTCAGAGGAGAACGAAGAACTCAACGTAGAAGCTTTACCTATTTTTATTACAGTCTCCGACGACGCTTCAATTCTTCAAAACGAAACACTGCCTAATTTATTGTCAATCGACGAATATTCCAGAAATAACTTTAATCCACTGCAGGGAGACATCGCCGTTTATGAAGTTAACCCATGCGGAGTGTTAGCACCGATCAAAAATCAACTCAACGATGTTGATACTGCTGAGTCGATGGTAGAATTGCCTAATGAATGTATTGATAAATTGACTTCGCCGAAATCGCCGCCGAAATCGCCACCGAAATCGCCGCCAAAATCGCCACCGAAATCGCCGACGAAATCGCCGCCGAAATCGCCACCGAAATCGCCGGCGAAATCGCCGCCGAAATCGCCACCGAAATCGCCGAGTAACATTCGCCTAAATGTACCTTCGCCGTTCAAGCATGCGTTGTTTTGGCCTTCGCAAAAAAAAGAACCTCCAAAAAAGCGCCAAGGTAAGGAGAAGGTGCCAACAGTAGTCACGTCTGATGCATGGAAACAATTTCAAGAGGCAAAAGCAGAAAAAAAACGTAAAGAAGAAGAGGAAAAGGAAGCGAGAAAAGCAGAACGTTTAAAGAAAGCACAACTTAAGAGGGAACAACAAGAAATCGCAAAAGCGGCAAGAAAAATAAAAAAAAGAGCAGCTAGAAATTGCCAAAAAAGAGAAAAACGCTAAGAAGAGAGTTAAAAAAACACAAGCACAAATAACGAAAAGATTAAAAAAATTGCCATTAGAAATCCTACAAAATGAAGAAAAACTAAAAAAAAACTCGTAAATTAACTTTATAAAAATGTGTTATTTTATATTATAAAAAATATATAAAAATATTATTAAAAAACTCGTAAATTAACTTTATAAAAATGTATTATTTTATATTATATGTAGTTTTTATGTAAAGGTTGACAAAATATAATATCTACAAGCTAATTAAACATTGTTTATTACTGTTGAAATTATACGCAGGACAATTTGACTCCTTTTCGACTGTGACGTCTCGAAGTGCCGAAAACTGGGCCCGTTGGTGCCATAAAGTGCGGCATGAGCATTCGATAGTGCCAAAAACGCCGGCAGTAACGAGCATTATGAAAATTATTATTTATTTATTAGAACTAAATTATTTAACTAAAAATATAGGTAAATCTTACTCAGAAAGCTTTAATGCACATATTAAAATAGTTTGTTTGGGGTTTAATAATATATTGCGTTTGTAAATAATAGAAAATCAGGGCCGCTGTTATAAAGGTGCCGTTAACTGGGCCGTTTACCTTAGAGTTCCTATAAAAAGCCTTGTGTCCACGATGCTAGAAATCGGTCCAAGTCCTCGATTCAAGTCCTCGAATAGAAATAGTTGTACTTTGATGACTCTAGATAGCGTTATAGTCGAGCGTTATGTGAAGTCGGCATCGCTGAGCCGTCAAGATTGGAATGGTCAGATCTGCACAGAAAAATTAAATTAAATAAAAAATATATAATTTTATATATTTTTATAATTTCGTGCATTAGAATTTAAGTAATTAATGATATATAAAATAATTGTATTTGTTCATGTCCATTTCTTATACTCAAAACATTGTTAATATTAAATACATAATAAATACCCGAAATGAATTGTTTGTTCCGCCAATAATGATAAAACCAGAAAGTTTATTGTTCACGACTACAATTGGCAATACGTATATGAAACGTTACGACGTTTCGACCCCTAACATTGGGTCCTTATCAATCAATAATCTAAATAAAAAACAATTTAGTGTAACAATAATTTGGTCACTAGATAAAATTAATTGTCAAGAAAATTATTATAAACAAAAAGCGGTACCTGATAAACTATCCTTGTCACGACTTACATCCACATTTACGAAAATTTTTGCCGAAATATCATAAAATTAATCGCTGGAAAACCAATAGTCAGTGTGAAATATAAAAGTATGTAAATTACAGAGAAGAAAAAAGGCAGAAATATTTTACATGTATGCGTCGGTGAAACCAAAGACCGTGTTTTATAAGAAGAGTGCGACCGCAGTGGTGAAATGCTGTCTTTAGTGCCCACAGTAGAATATCGGAGCAAGACATTATCGTGGAGCGACAATCGACGCGTGTTCACATGTCGGAGTTGAAAGGCGTACTAGGGGAAGTGTGTGTAAAACGGCCCCCTTAAGGAATAAATTGATTTTACTTCTAAAGGAAACCATATTTGGATTCAAAATACCGTCAGAAGTTTTCATTGACATCTTTGTTAATTGAAAAAGTTGAATATAAGCATCCCCTAAATTTTCAAAATTAGTAGCAAACAAAAAACTGCAGACATGCATTTTGGCGGTTTTACCCACACCCTATGGGTAAAACGGCCCCGGTATATAATTTTATTTCTATTTTATATGTTTTTGTGATATACTTATTTCATATATTGTGATCTAAACTACAAAAAGGTAGGCTATTTACTTTAAAATAAATTTAGACGTAATTTGATAGGTAAATATTTACTTTTTACTTGCAAAAATCACAGATAACATTTTCTGTTTCTGTGTTAGCGCACTCCTCATGCAACCATTTTCTACAGAAGATGCACTGAACCCATTTCTCTCCACTTACTGAATTTATGAAATTTTATAAATTAATATAAGGACCCTCGAGATTCAAATATGTGAAGTCAGGGCAGTAAGGGTCGGACGCAGATCCTTGTGCGTAAATTCAATATTTATTGATCCTCTTGGTACATTACTCCAAACAATAACCGTACGTTTCGGCTCTGAATCGAGCCATCTTCAGCAGAAGCGAAAGTTTGTCACGCGTTTCTCGTGCCGAAGGCGAGTTAACTGATTGAAAAGTCAGAACCCTGGACACTTTGATCCCTATCTGTAAATAGTTTCGATAAGTTGTAAAATAAGGAAACCTTTTTTTAAAAAACTCACCAAAAGGCCCGAGAAACGTGGAACAAGACGTCATGTATAACAAGGATAATATGCGAGGAGACTAAACGTTCTCGTCGACGCGTCACATAACAATGAGATGACAAATTGCGAAGCTTGTTATAGTATAGGTATATAATATAGGTCAAAACAACGGTAAGTTTGTACATAGAGTGTACAAACTCTATACAAGTAAGTAAAATAAACTAAAATATTTGGTAACCAATAGTAAAGCAGGGTTAGGCGACGTCATATGCATGGATTACAATTTATTCAGAACTGCAATATAAGCGTGATGCAAAAATTCTGTGTCGTTTTGTGAGTTAATACCATTCTTTTGAAGTTTAATATGCATCATTTCAGAGACTAATCTCCTGGATAAATATTTCTTGTTATCTAAAAGTTGGATATTCTCCCAATCGAACTCATGATCAAAATTCAATCTGTGATCTGTAATAACAGATTGAGTCGATGTGTTTCTGTGAATGTGGTTGCGGTGTTCTGAGATTCTAGTTTTTATTTTTCTCATCGTTTGACCCACGTATGACGCGTCACAATTTTTACAACAAATTTTGTATACCACATTTTTCCGGGATAGAATTGGGAGGATATCCTTCTGTACCCTAATAAATCTATTAAGTTTATTCAGGCTATAAAAGGACAAGTTGATATTTTGGTCTTTAACAAACCTTTTAAATTCATCAGAAATGCCCCGAACATATTGAACCGTGAACCAAGTACGTCGCTCCTCTTCACGCGTGGATAAAGGCTCATTTATTTGTTTGCGAGTACAATTGTTAAGTAACGATTTTATTCTAGTGTTGATTGTATTAAAAATAAAATCCAAATCCGGATAGTCGTTCTCCAGGAGAATATCTACAATGAACTTCATGTTCTTAGAATGATATCTAGGATGGGAAAGTAAGAAGGCCCTATCTACCATGCCTATAATCGTGCCTCTCTTTTGGGAAACAGGGTGCTGCGACAAAAAATTAAGATACCGGCCTGAGAACGTTGATTTATGAAACCAATCAAATTCCAATGTGTTCTCATTTCTAATAATTGTCAAGTCTAAGAAATTCAATCTATCCCCACCGACTTCAATAGTGAACTGAAGTCTCGGGTGATAAGAGTTAAATAAATGCAAAGTCGCGAGTCAAGAGCATAAAAAGGTACTGCCATGGCTATGTCATCTACGTATCTAAAATAAAACGGTAAAATAAACGTAAGTTGTCGCAGCACACTGCATTCCAGATCCTGCATTACCATGTCCGCAGCAATGGGAGAAAACGGAGAGCCCATGGGAGAACCAAATTTTTGTTTGTAAATCAAATTATCAAAGCCAAAGTATGTTGAATTTAATATTAGTTCAACTGTCCCGATAAATTCGTCTTTCGGTATATTGCACTTATTTGAAATATCTGGCCATCTGTTGGAGATGCTTTCAAGGACTAACTCTGTAGGAATGTTCGTGAATAGAGAGATTACGTCTAAGGAGATAAGTACTTAGTCCTTGCTCAATTGTGTCCCGTTTAATTTTTTAGCTAATTCAAAACTATTGTTGATATGGCTCAGGTTTTGGAATGCTTTCGGTAATAATCTTGTGTAGGTAAAAAGCTAAATCATATGTAGGGCTGTCAATGGAAGAAATTATAATTCTGAAAGGATGGCCCGTTTTATGAATCTTTGGTAATCCATAGGCCCTCGGGAGAATACCATCAGTGCATAATAGTTGTTTATATTTATAATCAGAAATGTATTTTCGATTTTTCCATCTCGCAATTGTATCCTTGATTTTTCCTGTGAGCGTTAATGTTGGATCTTTGTTAATTTTTGTGTATGTGGTTGTATCCGATAACATGTCAGTGATTCTCTGTCGATAATGTTCTTTATCCAAAGCAACCGTGATATTGCCTTTATCAGCTCTAGTGAAGATAACATTAGGGTTGTTATTCATGAATAATTTTGTGGCTTTGACAAGATTAGAAATTTCCGAGAAGAAAGGGAGTTTCGGGGAAAAAGAAAGGAGGTTATTAATAATTGGAATGGAGCAGTTCCTAATGCTCAGAATCTTATCAATATGTAATCCCCTCGTGTTACCTTCAGTGCTTTTAATAAATTCGATAACCGTCTTTCTTATGTTATTAGTGGGCAGAGAGAAATTCTCGCCTAACTGTAGAAAGTATTGGACTTTCTCAGGGATTGTTGTGGAAGTTAAGTTGATGAACCATTTATCTCTAATATGGGTGAGAGAAGATTTAATAGCGTTAGAAAACGAAGAAGGCTCCAAATAAACCTCAAAAGTATTAGGAACATTATTGTGGTCACTTAATAAAGAAGTGGAAGCACGATCAGTCGTTGTCTCGTTATTGACATAATGAATCGGTTTTATATCATTAATTTTAGCCATATTGTGTTTACGAAACAACCACTCAAGCTTTTTATCAAGATTAAAATTTACTCGTTGATCAAAACAGTTAACTCGCCTTCGGCACGAGAAACGCGTGACAAACTTTCGCTTCTGCTGAAGATGGCTCGATTCAGAGCCGAAACGTACGGTTATTGTTTGGAGTAATGTACCAAGAGGATCAATAAATATTGAATTTACGCACAAGGATCTGCGTCCGACCCTTACTGCCCTGACTTCACATATTATGAAATTTTTTCCACAAAAAAGACATTCGACGTCGTTCTCTTTATCTTTACTACAGCTTGGCCGTTTTACCCACAATTGCAACTGTATCAACAAAGTCTAAACAAAATGTTTACTTAACCTTAAATAAAAAATTTCTGAAAATATTCGGCTTACAGGATCACTACAGATATTTTAAAAAATATAAGCGACTAGGAACATCGCATGGGAAAGAGAAGAACACTTAATAAAGCTTGGACTTACCTTAGATCAGACGTAACGAAAGTAGGAGAATTGCGCAAAATTGCGTTTTGCGTCCGTACGAAGTTTGTTATTGATGCCAAAACGCACGAGGCACGTCTGTGACATGTGAGCAACCTAACTTACTGAGTCGCCAGACGACAGCACTGCGTATTTCTGAGAAACTAGGGGGAGGCCGTTTTACTCGGCGGGGCCGTTTTACACACACTTCCCCTAATTGTTTTTCGGACCTAGCAATGTACGTTAGAGGTTGTTGATAAAAACATGTGATATTCACGTGATATTTACAGCGATGAGATTACTTTGTCGTATATAGGATTATATTTTACACGAATACACACACAGACCTAAGTCTTACATAAAGGACAGTTGGACATTCGTTAAGATGATTAAGGAGTCAAGCATCAGCAACGATCAAATTATGATCTCACTGGACGTAGCGTCACTTTTTACAAACATCCCAAAAGAGCTAGTCCTTGAAGCTATTGAAGAGAGATGGCATGAAATCTCACCGAATACAAAGTTCACTTTACCCCAGTTCCTTCATGCCATTAATCTCGTGCTTGATTCCACTAGCTTTTGTTTCAATGGTAATTTTTACGAACAAACCTTTGGTAGCCCGATGGGTTCTCCTCTGTCACCGATTATCGCAGATCTGGTGATGGACGACTTGGAGACTCACTGCTTGAGCTCGTTTGATTTTGTGATCTCTATTTTTTGTCGATATGTTGACGATATCTTCGCCATAATATCTAGAGCAAAACTTAATGACGTACTACGCGCGTTTAATAATTACCATCCACGATTAAAATTCACACACGAAACGGAAATAAATAATTCGATCCCGTTTCTCGACACAGTCGTCATTAGGGAGGGATGTCACCTTTTCACAGATTGGTACAGGAAGCCGACGTTTTCGGGCCGTTATATTAATTTCTTCTCTAATCATCCAATACAGTACAAAATTAATACAATAACCAGCCTAATAGACGAGCGATTTTATTGTCGGACAATCGTTTCCATGGAGCCAATATTAATATAGTTAAAGAAATTCTATTAAACAACTCTTTTCCCATAGAAATTATCGACAAAAGAATTAATGCTAGGCTCAAAACACTCAAGAATACGGTTGAGAGAGTAGACGCAACGCGGAACGAGTTTGATGCGCGACATTGCATTACAGTACCATATGTGAAGGGTGTAAGCGAGGATATCCGACGCATTTTTGATACAGTCCACCTCGATACTATTTATACCATCCCGAAAAAACTCGAGGGTATCATAAAAAGTGGAAAGGATAAACTAGACAAGGATAATGAGACCGAACTTGTTTATAAGATGGATTGTAGCGATTGTGATGCAATATATATAGGGCAGACAAAACGGCATCTAATAACACGCGTAAAGGAGCATCAAAAAGATATCAAAAAGCATGACAGCAATCACTCGGTTGTGAGTAAGCACCGTGTGTCGTGTGGTCACAATTTTAAATGGGCGGAAACCGACATCATCCATAAAGAGAAAAACACTAAAAAGAGAGAGATTGCTGAAATGTTTTTGATTAAAAAACATTCTAACACGATTAATTTAAAAAAGGACACGGAAAACTTAAATCCTATATACGACAAAGTAATCTCATCGCTGTAAATATCACGTGAATATCACATGTTTTTATCAACAACCTCTAACGTACATTGCTAGGTCCGAAAAACAATTAGTACGCCTTTCAACTCCGACATGTGAACACGCGTCGATTGTCGCTCCACGATAATGTCTTGCTTCGATATTCTACTGTGGGCACTAAAGACAGCATTTCACCACTGCGGTCGCACTCTTCTTATAAAACACGGTCTTTGGTTTCACCGACGCATACATGTAAAATATTTCTGCCTTTTTTCTTTTCTGTAATTTACATACTTTTATATTTCACACTGACTAGTGGTTTTCCAGCGATTAATTTTATGATATTTCGGCAAAAATTTTCGTAAATGTGGATGTAAGTCGTGACAAGGATAGTTTATCAGGTACCGCTTTTTGTTTATAATAATTTTCTTGACAATTAATTTTATCTAGTGACCAAATTATTGTTACACTAAATTGTTTTTTATTTAGATTATTGGTTGATAAGGACCCAATGTTAGGGGTTGAAACGTCGTAACGTTTCATATACGTATTGCCAATTGTAGTCGTGAACAATAAACTTTCTGGTCATAATAAATACATTGTATTTTGTACTAATACTAAGACACAATAAATAAGTAGTTATATCGTAAGTAGTTTTCATTAGGATTGTCTCCCCTAATAACGGGGCAAACTCGACACCGGGGCAAACTTGACACTAGGCTTTTTGCCAATTTAAATCTATCGTAGAAACTTGCCTTTCCTACTGTAAATGCGTCTTTATGTGCCAGTATTATCAACGGAATTTGGTAACATTCTGAGTTATAGTGTAATTTTTAACGCGACATAAGCGTTTTTGATAGTGAAAAGTAATTTTTCTGATCTCTCGAAAATGTCTACTCTTTCATCAAGCTTTACTCTTGCGAATCTACCGGTAAGTGATTTTGATGGGAAATTTGATGCTTTATACGAATCCGATAATAGTTTTTGCATATTTTCAAAATTTTTATATTTTTGGAGTAACAAAAGTAAAAAACGACGTTCGGGGCAAAGTCGACACGCTGTTTTATTGACTCCCAATAATAAAGGATGCTTGTGATGCAGCTATATGGCCCATGACAAATGTGTGCGCACGTGTAATCGCGAATTTACTTGCATAAATTGTTTTTCAGACATGAGTTTAGATGAAAATAATTGAATGTTCAACAATTTTTGTTCTCATTATTTCCAATGATTGTTTTACTTAATTCCAAATTTGTGTACTTTTTAAATACACGATAAACAAATGTATATTTAGTTTCAGACAATAAAAAATAAGTTCTAGATCAAATTGTGTCGATCAGGCAAAGTGTCGAGTTTACCCCGGCATTTTTCAATTTGAAAATTTGTCTTCGCGTCACTTTTTCTTTCCTAGGGGCAAAACTAAGCGACGTACAGCAAAATTTCCTTAAACAATTTTGTATCTGAAGGAACGCTCTTTAAATGTGTACCATTAAATTTGCTTAAAAATTTTAATTAATTGTTGAAAATTGCCTTTGAAAAAATTCTGTCGAGTTTGCCCCGGTCTCCCCTACTGATAAGAATAGTCTATGACAATAGATTTTACAAATGTAACAAATGTTAAATTTTAAATAAATAATAAAATATTCTTAAATATTAAACTTAAATAAATAATAAACAATCTATTTTACTTAGATAAATAAAAATATATATTGCTTATATGATTTTGCGACTTCTATTGTTAATGATTGTTTTGTGATCTCTCTATACTGATTACATATTTTTTGTAAAGCTTTTTCTCGTTTTATACGGTTATGGTAATCCACAGATTTTACAACATATAAACACGCATGTTGTTGATATAATAACAACAAAGTTTTGATATTGTCTTTATCCATACTTTCCTGAAAATTAATAATTATAATTGTAAATGAACTCAACTATAACTAAGGCTTATTAAATTTAAAACAAAACCAAAAGTAAGAGCCAAGCTGGATGTACATGCTAATATTATTAGTAAAAAATTAATGTAGTTCTTATAAAATATTGCTGTTCTTTTTAGCTTAAAATGTTGACGGAATATCCGGCTCGTACTTTATGATTAATGTCTCTCACAGAGACCAAGCTGGTTTCATCCTGCTTGGCTTTTTATGCTCTTACTTTTGGTTTTGTTTTAAATTAAATTTTTACAAAATCAATAAATAAAGACACAAATGTGTAGGCTCAATAGATTAAAAATCAGTATAATAATAAATCAAAGGACTAATGAGCCACGCTAGATCGTCATATGAATACAATTCAAATATATAAATGGTATATTTCAAACAAAGTCAAATGTTTTGACCTACAAGAGGGTAATCTTCAGTGAACATAAATATTGAAATAGAATCGAAAGAATAAAATTATTACAAAATTAGTATTCAACGCCCGCATGTGTAGATGTTATTGCCTTAAGTCTGAGAATAAAATGTCGTGGTAAAAATAATTTTTTAATAATTTAAAAACGGCGAATGCGAGTCGGGCGCGGAACGTGGTGCGCAAATAAAACTTAAAAAACCATGTATTCAAGTATGATGAACGTTTCGGCTCTTCTTTCGAGCCATCTTCAACATTTATTGAGACTCGCATTCGCCGTTTTTAAATTATTGACACTTTCTCGAGTCTAATTACGTTATTAAAAATAATTTTATTCTTTCGATTCTATTTCAATGTTTATGTTCACTGAAGACGACTCTCTTGTAGGTTGAAACGTTTGACTGTTTGAAATATACCGTTTATAGATTTGAATTATATTCGCACGATATAATATAACTCATCCCTTATGAAAAAGTAGTACTGGTTTTAATACTGGAAAAAGTATTGGTGAAAGTACTGGAGACATAAGTAGGGGAGACCGGGGCTAAAAGGTCAACGGGGTTGAAGCGTCAAATCAAATATCTCGGAACCTGTATATTGTGCGAACTCGCTATTAACATTGTAAACGCTGCTTATGGTACCCATGTGACCAACGGAGTTTCGGCAGGTTACCTGCCGTGTTATGATTTTTACGAGGGCAAACGTGTTTTCGGAAGGTGAAAGTGAAATTTTCTGCGCGTGGAAATTTTGTAATATCTGCAATAATATTTGCTCTCCAAATCTCGAGGTACGTGATTATAAAGAGTAATGCATGCTGAACACGAATTCAGTGTAGTTTTTTCATTATCGTTGATGTCTAATATTTCGTGGGCGATCAAACCTGAAACTTGTGTTTGGGGCTAATCAGTCAATAAGCACCCGGGGCTGGTCAGTCACTGTGGCGCGCCGGGCGCACGACTTCAGCTCACGGCGAATTCGGCGATTTCAGGTTAGGTTTCCCTCGAGCGTGATTCTGTCTTCCCTTGCACGTGCGTCAGTTTGTATAGGAGGGAAATAGTACGCACGTATCGTCGCAAAACGGGTGTTTTGGCCGACCGAAAAGATGGCGGACCGTTGTTTTTGAGATCGCTCGCGTTCACGGCACGTCGGCGAGGTACGGCGAGGCACGGCACGGCTCTGAGATCCCGCGATTTCCGCGCGAGAGTTGACATGCCGCGCGCGCGGTAGATCGTCGTTGTTGGTCGTTGTGTCAGTGACAGTCGCGCGTGCGACCGCTTCGTCCAGCGTTCGCCGCATCGTCTCGGCGTCATTGTCGCCGGCGTTGTAGTGGTGGTGGTGTCGGTGGTGGTCATCGTCGTCGTCGTCGTCGTCGTCGTCGTCGTCGTCGTCGTCGTCGTCGTCGTCGTCGTCGTCGTCGTCGTCGTCGTCGTCGTCGTCGTCGTCGTCGTCGTCGTCGTCGTCGTCGTGGTGGTCATCGTCGTCGTCGTCGTCGTCGTCGTCGTCGTCGTCGTCGTCGTCGTCGTCGTCGTCGTCGTCATCGTCGTCGTGGTGGTCGTGGCCGTCGTCGTCGTCGTCGTCGTCGGCGCGTCGAGGAATCGGCGCGAGGACGCCGTCGAGTAGGTAAAATGGTCGCGCTCCACCGCGAGCTTTTCTAACCCCCCTGTCGCTATTTATCGCTCCCCCGCGAGAAACGCGGCTTGGTTAGGTTGCTCGAGGGTCCGCGCTGATCCTATGGCATCGGAACGCCGTCACGCGTGTTCCCCGTGGTTGCCCGCGTTGACAATATGACGTGCCGTTGGGGAGTTTACGATTTGATTAACCTCTGTATTCACGTGCCTAAATTGTTTTATGGAATAGGTAAAACAATTATTTTTTAATAATGTTTCGCATAAAAATTTTAAATAAATTTTTATATTTTTCTCTTAAAAAACAATTATTAAAATGTATCCTATCATTTTTCAGGATTAGATGTACGTATATGTATTGAAAATGCAGTGTGACTGATTAACCCCGGGGGGGGTGACGCTTAAACCCCGGCATTTTTGAGATTTTAATTTTTCCACCGTTGTCGTTTTTGCTCCATACCGGTTAAACAAAGCGACGTAGATAAAAATTTCCTATATAAATTTTGTAGCTAAAGGTTCGCTCTTTACAGTGGTATACCACATTTAACTAAAATTATTTATTTTCTTGTTAAAAATCGGCACCAAAAAAAAACTGACCTTTTAGCCCCGGTCTCCCCTACTCAAAGTACTTTTTTTTTTTAACGTGGAGAAATCTTCTAAGCTACTGGAATCCCTGTCCTGACGGACAGGTTTCCACCAGTAGCCCCCCTCTGGTGGTAGAGAGGGGAAGACCCCCTCACCCTCCGGGGAGAGGAGTGAGGGGAGTGTGGGATTCTTACCCACTAAAACTCCACGGGTATCCAACTCTACGTTTGAGGGGGACGCCCGGGAACTTATTAACCCTAGAGAGCATATGTGGGGTAATACGTTACCCCACGCGAAATTCAAATTACGCCCCTGACTTAGGAAGGTTAGTTTTCATACCGAGACCCTAACCATAATTCAGTTTAGTCATCCGGCAGTCGACCTCTGTCATTCAGCGAGTGCGTTAGATCCGTGCGACAGCTGTGATCGAAAAAGAAAATTGTTTGGGGTAACGTATTACCCCACTCGGCCGTTTACGCTCGACATTTACCACAGTAAGTATATTTCAGATTTTTTGTGAAAATGACTCATTTTGGCGTTTTCATCGTGTATTCAAAAGTTTTTCGTGTAAAAAATTTTTATTGACAAAAAAAGCATAGAATGACCCTGTGCTGTTCTTGCACAGCAACTGATTAAAACTTTGTTTTTGTGGAGTTAATTTTACTGTTTCTACTTTTATAACTTTTGACTACCTTTTAAATAAATAATAATTGACAGAATCTGTTTTACTTTCCATTTCTTGCGATTTTTCCCATCCGACAGTTTTTCGTCATTTCCTCTACTTCAGACGTTCAAAGAAATATGTTTTTTTTAAGAAACGAAAAAGTCGCTTATATGCCCTTGAAGGTTGTCTATTCCTCTTTCAAAATCCGTTGGAATTTTTAAAATCGGTGAATTTTATGAAAAACTACAGCATTTTTTATAAAAAAAGTCATTTCAGCCAAATTTTTGGTTCCTTTTTTTGTTTTTCGAAATTTTTGTACTGTTTTTTTTTTACTACCAGAAATTGATAACTACTATCGTCTTCCTTATTAAAAAACAAAAAAAATCATCTATTACAAAGTTTTTTAACAACAAATAGAAACATTATTACACGCGGTACAAGTTTGGGGTAATTTATTACCCCGTTGGCCTGTCACGTATGAGAAAATTCATATATGCTCTCTAGGGTTAATATTGCGTCCGCGACGTCCCCCAACGCCGAGCCCTGACTGGGCTGCCTCCTAGGAGCCGTAAGGCTCCGGGCTCTAGGAGCCCTGTTATCGGTTGTGACGGGGTGTGGATACCACCCACCCCGCCACTCCTCCCGATGTTTTGAGGGAAGATAGTTCGACGTCCCGTCATCCCCGCCGGGACGCCGAACCTCCCAACCTCCAGACTGCCTTTTATCATCGGGCAGTCCGGAGGTACGGTACGAACCCGTGCGGCATGTTTATGTTTGCCGCACGATCCACACCGGTTGTAAACAACCAGCAGGCTGGGCGGATGTATCGAACGCAGATTAGTGCATGTCACATCCGCCCAGTGTTATATCTTATTGGGAGAGGTCCGCCGCTGCGGGGACTCTCTCCCCACGACGGATCCGCTCTGCCTCCTCTTTGGCGCCTCCTCTTCCTATCACGCCCCACGCGGGGCCGCATCCGGAGCACCGCCGCGAGGCCGCAGTCGCCGCCGCCACTCTTCTGGCGGCGGCGACACTCTTGGCGGTCGCCTCGGCGTTCACTCCTCATCCTCCTCTTCTTCCCTGCCGGTCTGAGGGGGGCGTACTTCCCCCCTCCTGATCCTCTCGCTCGCCTCCTTCTGCGACATTACATTGCCGCAGAAGGCCAGGAATGCCCGCCACCTCGTTTCATCCCCGACCATAGCCGCCACTATGGCCGGGAGGGAGAGGTCGTTGCCGACCTCCCCCTGTAGGACACGGCGCGTTGCCCACGCCGGGCAATGCTCGAGCGTGTGCTGCGCCGTGTCCCTCTCCTCGTCGCAGTGGTGACACTCCATAGTAGTTTCCTTACCTATTCTGTGCAGGTACACACCGAAACACCCGTGTCCGGTGAGCACCTGCACTGCGTGATAAGACACACCGTATCTCCGACTGTCTAGCCCATGGATGTAGGAATATCTGGATGGAGCGTAAGGTACTTTCTTGGGCGAGGGGGGTGAAGCCTGAGAAGTGAGGGGAAAATCGGTCGGCAGCCATCTTGGTTGGCGATTTAACATGGCGGATCGCAACACATGACCTGTCGGAGAATGTTGTCGCCAACACGAGTTGTGCAAGTGCAGGTTATTTTTTATTTTATAATGAGAAAAATGCCAAGTTGTTGCCTAAAATTTTGTTAAAATAGAAGCACTTCGAAAGGAAAGGAGCAAATAGAATATGAAAAATTGCATAAGAAGATATCGTTTCACAGGTGAGAATTGGTTTATAACCTCATTGTTTACATCATTTTTAAAACTTGATGTTATAAATCTATTGGTATTACTGTTATATATATATATATATATAATAACAGCTTATGACATAAAATTAGGAACAATAACAGTAATACTAATAGATTTATTACATCAAGTTTATATATATATTGTATAATTGTGTATGTGATTGTAGAATTCCAAAAGACATTCAGCTTAGAAAACTTTGGCTAGATCGCATTGGTTCAGCTATCGACAATGTGGGAGCAAATTCCTATGTATGTTCCCTGCACTTCGACGATGTTGATTTCGACAGAACTTCCCTTTCTTGTGTACGGCTTGGAAAGAATGCACTTCCAATGGTATTCATTTCTACTATAAAGAATTTTTAAATTACTTATATCTATATATCATATAAAGTAAATAACATAACTGCATAATTACAGATATTATCTACACAATCAGCTGACACTACTGACACAAGCAACAGTAGTGATCAATTAGGTGATGAGGAAACACAAGAACAACCCCTGCTAGAAATGAAAGAGGATTCACTTATTGAAGATGTGAGTGAGGAACCATTAGCGAAACGGCGCAAAGAAAGTTCTGAACATTTTGAGAAACTCGAGGAGGAACTTCAAGGTAATAAAATGAAGTAATGAGTAATAATGATGATTTATGCACTATAGAAGTTAATCATTTTTATTTATTGTGTAGAAATTGAGGTAACATCCGAAAGGAAATGTTTCATGGCAACTACTCCAAAACGAGCCACAGTAGGTACATCTGTGTCACCATCGTTCTCCGAGAATTCTCCTCGGAAAGTTTTCCTGAAGACTGTTTTAGAAAATACAAGAGTGATGTATAAACAAAAAATCAAAGCTCTCCAACAGGCTGTGAGAAGAAAAAATAAACGAATTGCGCGGATGCATAGCGTATTAGTAGGCTCTTGTCGGTGACGACGAAAACGAGCAATGTAATTTAATAAATATTACGAATCGTGGGTACTTGACATATCCTTTTCGAGATGTTATCATTATTTATCAACGGGCTGAGGCGGCGGTACGATGTGCTTTAAAAGAAAGCGGTGGCAATCGTTTACTCAAAAAATATTACAGAGTTGTATTTAGCTACTTTTACCTTAAAATCGTTTATTGGCAATTTCAATGTTTTTGTACATTTAACACAACATTGTGCGGGCCACACGGCATTTGAGAACCATGCCTTGTTGTTAATGAGAGCGATTATCAATAAATATATTAATATTAGATTGTATTCAATAGGACGTTCAATTACTAAAGATACTATGTTAAGCGAAAGACACGCGGCTAATAAACTTATTTTATTCAAAGGACAGTAAAATATTTTATATTGTATTTTATTTTTTAACAATTGGACGTTCAATTACCAAAGATACTATGTTAAGCGAAAGACACGCGGTTATTTTTTAACAATAGGACGTTCAATTACCAAAGATACTATTTTAAGCGAAAGACACGCGGCTAATAAACTTATTTTATTCAAAAGACAGTAAAATATGTTATATTTTTTTTATATTGTATTTTATTTTTTAACAATAAATTGTTATCTTTTTTTATGTATTATATATATGTATTTTAATAAATACAATTGTTTTCCTTTTTATCCCTTTTTTTATTTATATTCACTTATATTATTCATATAAATATATATTATATTATTTTTAAGTAATATGTTATTGGTTGTATATAAGTTATATATAAGTTATACGTTATTTAATTTATACGCTGATTTTGATAATTTTTGTTATTGATTATTTTGTTTTTCGGTAAGAAAGCATTCAAAGTCCTATTCATAGTTAGAACTTATATTTAAGATCATCTTAAGTTTATCTTCAGATACTCCGTAGCCACCTGAAATGATCCGTACAGCATTTTAACTTAAGATAATCTTAAATATAAAATGAGTATGAATACCATCTTGCTCGTTTCGTCACCCGTCGCCGCCATCTTGGTTGGCAATTTTCGTCCCACGTCTCCGGCTTCACTACCCCTCTCTTACGCTCCATCCAGATATTCCTACATCCATGGTCTAGCCATTCCGCTAGACAGGGCCGGATGGCATCGACGGTCCCCTGGCCGAACTCGCAGTTGGCGAGGTAATCTTGCCATTTCCTAATGAGGACCGTCTTTTCCTGGACTCTGATAAGTCGACGAGTTGCTGGTACTATCTGCCTTCCCCCAGCCCGCAGCTCTTTTGTACGCCGGTATACTTCGGCGTACTGGCGAGCTGCAAGCTCTAGCGGGGGGGAGACCCGCCAGGGCCGTCGCCGCCGCATGCGAGACCGTGCAGTATGCGCGTGACACTCGCTGGGTCAATGGGCGTTGGATCTGCCGCAGCCTCATACAAGTACTCAAAGTACTACTAAATTCGACCATACTGACTTCGTCAGTACTCCTTCCCAGTACTCATCCAATACTCATTTAGTACTCCCTCCAGTACTCCCCCAGTACTCCCACCAGTACTCCCTCCAGTACTCTTTTAGTACTTATCAAATAATCGTGAGATACTAACGTATGGTACAGGCGCAGTAGGGGAGAGTGGGCACCCTTGAACCACGTTTTTTCAAATCACATTAAAAATGTGAATTTAAAAATTTTAATAACTTTATTATAATATAAATGAGACTATTCGATGTTTAATATAATAAACTTTGTTTGTAAATGATTTAAGAAGTAAATTTTCAGAAATATTTTGCAAAAATAATGATATTTCGAAATGCTGCGTTTGTCACAGTGGACCCCACGCGTGGGGTCGATTGAGCCATAGCGTAGGGTACACTGTGACATGTAATGTGAAAGGTAGGGTACCCTGTGACACGTAGAAGAGATCTGTTTAAATCCTGTTTATTACAAATCTTTGATTATTATTTGAGACGTATAGGAGTGAACATCGATCACGAGAGCACTTAGTTTCGGACCACGATTCAATTCTGTAATATAACGTTTTTATACGTGACTACAACGTTGATGGACATAAGATTCTCTGCCTTTTTAACTGCTGACTTGGTTCGTTTTCGCCAACCAACGAATAATAGATCATGGACTCATCACTGACTGCATATTTGCGAATTGACTCTAGACATTCTCATATTTATAATTTTACAATTTACAATAGATTCACAGGTATTTATTTATATACAATTTTATTACTTATATACAATTTTACTTTTAATATTTAATGCTCTCATGTTAGATGTGACTCCAGATGGCTTTGCCATTTGCTTTCGAGAAACGGCTACTTTTATTTATTTTTTACTGTTTTACTTTTTAACATGTTAATTTTTCACTTTGCGCGACTCTATGTATTTTTGTAATTTATAACGGCTGAAGAAGACCCTGTGCGGTTGAAACGTTCCGTTGTATATAGGTATGTTTATTAAATTAACTTTATATTGACATCTTTGTTTTTGCTCGATTGTTGGCCCTTGTTTCTTATTTATTGACATACGAGCGTTACTTTATTTATCTATTACAAATCTTTGGTCAATTGAAAAACCAAGACTGTGCTAGAGAACCAATTTATCAATAATCTGTGCCTATTAGTTTCTTACAGTACTGGCAGTACTATCGTGATAGTACTCCGAATATTAATCTGATAAAGTACTGACCACTTCAATACTTTGGAGTACTAATGAGTATTATTGCTTGTAGTACTGCCAGTACTGTAAGCATGAGTATTAACATACTAATACTCTCAATACTACGAGTACTGTTCACTCAGTACTGAGTACTGATTGCTAGTACTACTTTTTCGTAAGGGATTAGCCCTTTGATTTATTATTATATTAATTTTTTATATTTTTATTATTTAATGCGTTAGTATATATTACTATATTTTTTTATAGATATTTATTATACCTAAATTATTATAATTTGTATTTAATAAGCATTAATTTAATATGTACGCGTAAATGTTAATTAAAAATTATTAATTGCTGGTTACTAATTAATTTTCTTTAAAGTTTATTTAATTTATTCTTGCTTACCAAGATGTAACAATTCTCGGTATTTATTTAGAATACGGAGGCTGCGAGAGTACTTTCAACCACTTTTGGGTTATAGCCCGTAGAATAAAGAATAATCCTCTTTTCTTTATTTATTAGAGGTTATGAAACTCAATACATTTTTGTTGTCCAACGTCACGTTGACCAATATTACTACCTATTTATAAAGTAATAACGTTGGCAACATGGAATTAAATCGATAACTTGTACGGAAAAATGGGACAGGATGCATTTTTCTGTACGAGATTTCTATTCGAGAAATTCATCCGAGTTGCCTGTGTACACGATTCGAGTTCTAGTAACTTTTTCTCGGACCGAGGACTCGGACCGATTTCTAGTATTGTGTACACAAGGCTCATGGCTGCGTTCAGCAGAAGAAACTGCTCTGCAACTGTTGTAAAATTTAAAAATCTGATTGATGTATGCTTTTAATTTTTACCGGAGCTAAAAGTATACACTAATCAAATTCACGAATTTTACAGCAGCTGCAAAGCAGCTTTCTCTGCTGAACGCAACCATTTTCAATTCCCTTCGATTTTGTACATAAGGAAAAGTGGGGTAATAGTGCGCACCTAAGGTAAATCTGTTAATACAAAATGGTTCTTATACCCAGTGAGAAATGATACATCGGATCGACGTCGATTAGATATCGAAATCTCGATATCAATATAAAATCGATCTTCACATCAATTTCGGTATTCAGGTGGTCACAGCTTTGACATTCATCGATATCGAAATCTTTGAAAAATCGATATATTTCGTATGATAACTAGAGCGCTTTTATAACGTTTTTTGATGTCATAATAGAGTCTGCAAACGGAGGGGTTCCAACCTCTTTGTTTGAAGAATTATTTGATATTTATGAAAAATATAGCAATCGAATCAATGTCGAAACAATGTCGAATCGATGTCAATTTGAACTCTAATGAGGAAATTCACCCGACATAAAAAAAAATTATATTTATTTTGAAATTTTATTACTACTTTTTAACTAAATTTGTTTCTTAAGATGCAACCTATGATTATAAATATTTTCTCGTACTTGAAAAACACACTTACCTAATGGGATTCGAACTCGGGACCTCTGGATCGTGAGCCAATCGTCTTACGTGGTAGACTACTTCTTAATTTGATGTAAGTGTTATATATAGTCTACATGTGTCATAACCAGCACAAATATATAATTTTTCAAAAATTCTTAAGAAACAAATTTAGTTTAAAAAAAGTAATAAAATTTTAAATTGGATATACGAATATAATTTTTTCTTAATGTCGGGTGAATGTCAGAAACCAGTGCCGGCTCATTACAAATAGGCCTATTGACAGAATAATAGAATAATGACAGTCTTGATGTGTGTATTAATCATACTCACGACATGAAAATGCCTTCTCACATGAAATTGCACTCGAAACATATTCAGAGCGCGTGCTCCGTCTCTAACTAGTGGGAAATAGTAATCGAATCGATGTCAAAACTATGTCAAATTGATGTCAAAGAGTTCAAATCGACATCGATTCGACATCGTTTCAACAACGATTTGATTGCGTACATCATGCATGATTCTTAATTATTCGGCGAAGTTGTCCCAATATATTTTAAGAATATGTTATATTAATATATTTTAAATGTTTATAATATTTTTTAAATAAATTTATAATTAATTAATAATATAATAATAACTCATTATTCTCACTAAAAAAAAGTAACTTAGCGTTACCATAACTCGTTTTTCTCATTGAAAAACGTAATCCCCGGCAACAAATTTTTCATATAAC